>NC_040045.1:27967189-28028397 GCF_003713205.1 Coffea eugenioides | reverse complement strand
CTATCTTAAAAAGAATCTATATTCCCAATAAAGCACTATAAAAAATAATTTATCATAGCAAAAGATTTATTATTATAGTTAATTATTAAATAACAAATGTTGACTTGACAAACTTGTGACTCCTATTTTTTATATAATTGTGTCAAATTACTTTACAATTGTTTAGAAGAATGAATTGAACTTTATAAGATAAAGGCATTTTAGGATATTTATTAAATTTTTTACCTTATTTTAAGGTTTGGTTAGCGAAGTGTCAAATCAATGGAGGTAAGTGTAATTATAAAAACTTCAAGGGAACTAAGTGAAATAGTCAGAAACCTCCCCAGAGGTTTCTGAAATTATCCCTAAAAAATTTATATAAATAGCATGACTAATTAAATTTGGTCCTGACTTTCAAGTATATTAAGGATCCACTCATGCACCATTTACTCTTTCTCCCATTCCCAAACAATTCACATCTCCCTGAGCCCACCCCCTGCCGCCGCTCGTCATAAGTCTGCAGGTATTCATCCTCTTCTACACGGGAATTTTTCTTAAGGAAAGAGATTAATCACAAAAAAGAAATATCCAGTCTGGCATTGGATTGGTGCGAATGTCTCAATTTTATTTAAATGTTGCAGTTGAATTTCTTGATTTTTTGAGATTCCACCTCGATTGTACTTAGGTTGCCTGCATGCCATTCCCATTTGGTAAGATTAGAATTGATTTTTAGGATTTTATCTTGATTGTTTAGGGGTTACAGACTTATATGACAAAATCCTAATTCACATAAGTTGTGCATGTATTGGATTTCGATTGAAATCCAATTCCCACTGTTTGAAATACATTTCTGCGCATGATTTTTTCATAGGATCTATTTATCTTCATCTGTTTGTGATTGTTTCTGCACATGATTTCTTGTAGGATCTATTTATCTTCATCTGTTATGTTGATGTTTGTTATGTTGATCATCGTGGCAGAGAATCATGGTTTTGCTAAATTAAGACTCCTGTTTCATTTCTTCAAACACATTTTTTAAGCCAAGTTTACTTGTTCATTTTTTTCCCTCCATTTTTTCCCCTGTCATCATGTTGTAATCTGTAACTGTACCTGTACTAGTATAATTCTCGGTGTTGTTTTGGGAGTTTCACCGCAAAAGAATTGAAGAGGAGAAATGGAGGGATTTCTAAAGATCCTTTGTTAGAGAATAAATAATTTATTTGTTTATTTTTGTCGAGCCTTTGAAAAATGCGGGAAAAAAGATCGTTAGTTTAAACTTGCTGATTTCCCAACTTTGCCCTTGCGGAACTATTAGAATATGGCACAAAATAAAGAGAAAAACCAGTAACTTCTTTTCTTTTCACGGCCAAAATAACGAAAGGAACTTGAATTTGTTCTCTATCCTAAAGGACCTAAGCTCCCAACTAGATGAATTTTGATTAGATGGGAAGGGGAAATGCACAATTAACAAAACCAACAAATGAATAGTGGTATAGATTGACATCTAATGACGTAGTTTTTCTAATTTTTGAATGATCATAAATAATTGTAAAAAATCAGTTTACATTCTTGAAAAATGACTAGTGATAAGGGCACACCCAATGTGTGTAATTTAGGAACAATCATTTTTTATATGAAAGAATTTAGTATAGAATTTTCATAAACAAAAAAAATAAACTTCAATCGTTTAAAAATTTTTTGAATGGAATTTTAATTAATTTGGTGGTTACAATATTTGTAAATTGTTATGGGTGAAAGTTAGTGCGATTGCATTGGTTGGTAATATGGGTAATACGTAATTAGATGGTAAAGTTATAATTTAATGATTGTGAAAAGTTAAAAATCTAAAAAGTGATAAAAAAAGTTTACAGCAAATTCAATGCTCTTCCTTTATACATAATATATAGTATAGATAGATAGTTTCGGCGTTTACACGATTATCCAAGTCGTAATTGTGCCATTCTACACTACTATTCCGACTAGATGTGAATAATTTTATTTTTTAGAACACTTTTCTTGATTTGATTTCAACTTTGCTTTTTTTTTTTGAAGAAAAAAAAAGTATATCTAAACTTGAATTTTGAAGATCTTATTCTAACGTTATTCTTACTAATGCAGGAAGTGTTACTAAGGTTTCTTTTGATATTTGTCCATCATGGAACCAGGTAGTCTTTACGAATTCACTAAGTTCTTCAATCAGTACCCTTAGACACGGACTACTAATGGACTCTCATTAATTTCATTTTGTTGGTCATTGACAGGGAACGAGGTGCAACCTAAGACAAGTCGGAAGGATGCGAACCTCAATCATTTCTCCTGACTGTCGGATTCTATCTTTTATCACATCTATTCGTTTTTGCCCACCTGAGATGTTGCCTGTACCTCCATCTTGTCCAAGTCTTGGTATCGTATCTGGACCCTTTATTCATTTGTTGTCTACCATTTTATCTGCACTATGTGGGGCCAGGAAGAAGAACAAGAAGAAAAAGGAGTAGGACGGGTTCAAGAATGTGGTAGAGAGGTTCCTGGTCCAATGTTTGAATGTACTGGCAGCGGCAATAGAAAGGACGATTTCCTGTCGATGGCAGGAAAATTCATCAGACAGCGCTTTATAGAAAACTTAAATATACAGAGATTCCAGTTGTACATTGACTTCCCTAAGATGGGCTCACTGGCTCGAAGATTGGATATATGGATTGATTATGCAATGATGAGGGCTGTGCCGGAGCTTGTTCTTCGCATTGACTGCTTAACTAGTGATACACATGTTGGTCACCGCATTAACGCTTTATCAAGTCGTCAAAGGCTCCATTATGCTATACCTCAATTTGCTGTTGAAACTAGGTGACTAAAAATTTTGGGTTGAGTGGCTGTAGATATGCGACTTGTTTGAACATCAAACTTCCCCAGCTGCTTTGATGATAAGTCTCTATTGGAAATGTTTCTCCTTGGATGCCCACTGGTTGAGTATGTGAAAATATCATGCTGCAATTGGATGGACAAACTTCTCTCTGTCTCGAACTTACCTGAATTGAAGCATTTTGAGTGTTTGTTCTGTGATATGGTTGATATTATTCAAATCAATGCAGTTAAGCTTCGTACTTTCTCGTTTGCGACATTGAAGGAAGTCAAAGAACTTTGGCCAATGACCATTGACTGGACAGCCTGTGCTACAGCACTAAAGGAGTTGAAAATATATGCGAATGGTGCCGCTGACATTGATATGTTAGAGACACCGATATCTCAGCTTCGCTTTCTTGAAACATTGGATATACGCGGCTGCAAAAGTTATACAGGTTTCAAGATCGCAAACCAAACTTTTAAGAGATTGATCTTTAGAGATTGTAGTCACATGTCAGCTACTCAACTTGATGCTCCAAAGTTAGAGTTGTTTGAATTCAACAACTGCGATAAACCTTTTCTTCCTTGCAATGCCTCAAATAAACTTCAGATTAACTTTAGTTTGTTCTTTAGAGGACATTCAATTGAGTGGCTTTTGCGATTGAAGTATTTTCTCAGGACGTTAAAGCATTGGGAAGATTTGAAACTGATCGTCTATCCTGAACATCAAGTACTACACTTCTTTCTTAACCACTTAGCTAAGGTTTTATGAATTTTTTTTTTGTTGCTTTACCTGGTTAGAGAGTTATATGTGATGTTATTCGACAATAGACGTAAAAATCTTGAAATTATTTACTCCCCTTGTCACGCCCCGAGCCCGCACGTGCCAGTCACGTGATATCCCCGTATCTTCAAGTCTCGCTCAAGAATACAAGGCAATATTATACTATACTAAACTTTAAAAGTATTAAATAATACAACTAAATAAAGTGCGGTACAAATCTCATATGAAAGATAGTCTTCGAATATCTAATAAGTTCGTACATTTATTCTCTAGTTGAAACAGCGAAAACAAAAGTAAATAAAACTAACAACTAGAAGTAGCTAGGTTGGTAACTTCTGTTCACTTAGAAACTCATAAAAGTCGTCCTCAAGGTCTTCTACGTAAATCAACTCATACTCTTTAGAATCTACAAAGATGGCAAAAAGTGGGTTGAGCGACAAGTCGCTCAGTAGGTAATATCTACTCCTCTGTTGGACCATGCATTCATAACTTTATAAGTACATACACACACACACACACACACACATATATAAATCAAATCATTTGCACACCGTTCACATCCATAATCATGAAAGTAATGTTGTTTATAAAACAAATAGTAGTAACGAGTGACAAGCAATTTAAAAGCATCTTATTGATAACTACATATGAAAAATCATAAAGTCATCATTTCATATCAATTCATAAGTCTTTTCATATCAGTTCATAAATCATTTCATATCAACTCATACAAATACATGTATTGACCGGCTACTGAGTATTCAACCTAGAGATTAAACCCTTTTAGGTGGGCGACCAATAGGTTTCATGACTACCGATTGGTCTCATTACATACATGGTTAATCGGCCGGACTTTATACCAGACTACCATGACCTTGTCAATCGGCCGAATTCTATACCAGACTACCATGACTATTAGACAGGACTATAGCCCCTACCGTCTATTCTATGACTGTTTTGAGTTTTTTTTTAATATAAATTCATTTCACACGTCACACGCACAGTTCTTGATTTCATAAAAGATACCGCTCATTTGGTATATAATAACATATCAAGAAATTTCAAATAAGTCACATGGTCCATTTTTTTGTATAGTCAAAATAGAACTTGCTCAAACAGTCAAGTAAATCATTTAATCAAAAACAATTCAGATTAACACGTAAAAATATAATCGATGACAAAAATTTTACTTTAAACTTTTGAAATCTCAGAAAGGTAAGTACCACCTACCTTTGTCTGGCTGCTCGAGTAGAACTACCTTAGCCTTTTAAACTTGTGTCGTACAGGTCTAGGCACTTAGTTGTCTGCTTGTTCGATGACAACGTCTTCTCCTTCTCCTCTATTCTTAGTCGATTCTTGCTCTAAGGGAGGCAGACAAAAGAAAGGTAGGAATAATATTATTTTTCTCTCTATTGTTTTGATAAAAATCCTAAACCCTAGCACTTCCCACTAGAAGGTGGTTTAGATAAGAGTTTTAGTTTATTTTGAACTCTTATCCTACCTTATCTCCTTACTAATCCTAATTACCCCTTTACCCTATCCTACTAATAAATTTATATTATTATTTTTTTTCACCCATAGTAATTTGGCCTTTTTAATTAATTGAGCAAAATAAACTAAAAAAATGGGTAAGGACGTGGGACGTGGGTTTTTGCATTCTACCCCCCTCACCAAAAGTTTCGTCCTTGAAACTTACGTACCTTGATAAAAAAGATAGGGGTATCTATTTCGCATGTCCTTCTCCAACTCCCACGTTACCTCTTACGGTGTATGATTCGTCCATTGCACCTTGACGTAGGGTATAGTCCTTCTCCTTAAAACTTGGTCCTTCCGATCCACGATTCTTAAAGGAACTTCCTCCACTGATAAGTTCTCCCCTCGATGGGTTGATCCTCTAAATATAGCTCGGATCCGATACATACTTCCTCAGTTGGGAGACATGAAAAACATTATGTATCATTGACAAAATAGGTGGGAGAGCCAATCAATACGCTAGAGGTCAAACTCTATCTAGTATTTCGTAAGGCCTTACATACCTCGGATTTACTTGCCACTTCTTCCAAATCTCATCACTCCCTTGGTAGGGGATACTTTCAAATATATCTTTTTTCCCGGTTGAAATGCTAAAGGTCTCCTCTTGGAATCCACCCAACTCTTGTTTCGGTCCTAAACTACTTTTAATCTTCCTCGAATAATCTTAATTTTCTCCAAAGTTCTTTCTACCAAATCGGAGCCAGTGATCAGCTTCTCACTTACTTCATCCCAATATAAGGGGGATCTACACTTTCATCCATACAACGCTTCAAACGATACCATACCTATATCACTATGATATCTATTATTATACGAGAACTCCATTAGTTTCACCAACCTATCCCAACTATTCGAGAAGTCTAGAGCACAAGCTCTGAGCATGTCTTCCAGTGTTTGTATGGTCCTTTCCGATTGTCCATCCGTTTGAGGTTGGTAGGCGGTACTTAATCTTAGGTCAGTCCCCATAACTTCTTGATAGGTCGACAAAAATCTAGACGTGAATCTAGGGTCTCGATTAGACACTATACTTACTAGAACACCATGAAAACATACAATTTCCTCCATATACATCTCTACCAACCTCTCCATTGTTACCCCATTTGACATTGGTAGAAAGTGGACAGATTTGGTTAGCTGATCGACCATAACCAAATGCCATCGTTATTCCTAATCGTTCGAGACAATCCTACCACAAAATCCATTGCCACATATTCCCACTTCCATTGGAAAATTTCCAAGGGTTGTAATAAGCCTGTAGGTCTTTGATGCTCGGCATTTACTTGTTGGCATACCAGATATTTCGCTACATATTTCGCTATTTCTCGTTTCATCCCATTCCACCAATAATTCCTCTTCAAATCTTGGTATATTTTAGTCCCACCAGGGTGAATTGAGAATCTCGAATTGTGTGCCTCCTTTAGGAATTCCTGCGTCAATTCTTCATTTCTTGGCACACATAATCTACCATCTTTCTATAAACTCCCATCGTCTTTCAATTCTCTATCGAAAGGTTCCACTCTAAGTTTTTCTTTAATTCTTGCAAACCCATAATCAGAATGTCGTGCTTCTTTAATCCTATCTATTAAAGTAGATGTGACCACTAAGGCAGCTAACATTTGAATCGTAGAATCCACCATTTTCACTTCAAAATTCTTCATTTGATCCTTTACCGTGGGTTCTCTTAATACTCTTGACTTCTTATTAAGGGCGTCTAGTACCTTATTTGCCTTACCCGGATGGTAACTGATTGTCAAATCATAATCCTTAATTAATTCTAATCTCTTTCTCTGCCTCATGTTAAATTTTTTTTGAGTAAATTGATACTTGAGATTCTTGTGATCGGTGAAAATCTCACATTGCACGCCATATAAGTAATACCTCCATATTTTCAACGCAAACACTATTGCCGTCAATTCCAAATCATGTGTGGGATAATTCTGCGCGTACAGTTTTAGTTGGCGAGAAGTATAAGTAATTACTCTCCTATTTTGCATCAAAACGCATTCTAAACCATTTTTAGAGGCATCACTATAAATCACAAATCTTTCCGTTCCAGAGGGTAGGGTAAATATTGGAGCTGACACTAGTTTCTTCTGTAACTTCTGGAAACTCGCTTCACATTTATCTGTCCATTCAAATTTTGCTCTCTTTTGAGTCAACCTACTAAGAGGCATAGCAATGATAGAGAATCCTTCTACAAATTTTCGATAATAGCCGGCCAATCCTAAGAAACTCCTCACATCGGTTACATTAGTGGGCCGTGGCCAGTCTACAATTGCTTTCACATTCTTTAGATCAGCGGACACCCCTTGAACTGATATCACATGTCCTAAGAAGGCCACACTCTTCAACCAAAATTTACATTTACTAGACTTAGCGTACAATTTCTCTTTTCTTAGTATCTCTAGAACTTCCTTAAGATGGGCAGCATGAGTTTCTTCATTTGGGAAGCACACTAAAATGTCATCAATTAACACCACCATAAAATGGTCTAATTACAGTTTGAATAATGATTCATCATATCTGTAAAGGCTGTCGGAGCATTGGTTAATCCAAAGGGCATCACCAAAAACTCAAAGTGCTCGTATCTCGTACGAAATGCACTTTTTTGGATGTCTTCGGTTTTAATCTTTAATTGATGGTATCCAGATCTCAAATCTATTTTAGAGAATACTTTAACTCCCTTCAATTGGTCAAAAGATAATCTATCCTTGGAAGGGAGTATTTGTTCTTTATTATGGTTCGATTCAACTCCCTATAATCGATACACAACTTCAGGTTACCATCCTTTTTTTTTACAAAGAATACTGGTGCATCCCAAGGGGAAACACTAGGTCTAATGAACTTCTTATCTAGTAATTCCTGTAATTACTCCTTAAGTTTCTTTAATTCTGCAGGCGTCATTCTATAGCGATCCTTAGTATAGGAGTCGCCTCAGGTCATTCTGAAGACATCTCCTCTTTTCCCGTGTCTATAACATAAGTCAAATATGCCTCACACCCTTTTCTTATTGCCCTATACATCTGCATGGCAGATAGAAGAGGTAACTTACGAATTTTCTTGTCACCAACAATTCCTTGATAAGAGAAATCCTTCTCGTTTGATTTCATGAATAACACCCTCTTCTTTCTACAATCAATTTGTGCAAAATGTCTAGCTAGCCAATCCATTCGTAGGATAACATCAAAATCACTCATATTTATTTGTCCTAGATCTACTTTTAATCTCCTATCGTCCATGACAGGTTGTCGAAGCCTGTGCAATAATAAAACCTGCTCAAACTAAAAGTAATTTCTGTAGATAGTGGTGAGCAGGGTCGAATCCACAGGGACTGGGGGTAATTGTTTCTTTTCAAATTCACAGTGACAAGGGGGTGTTTTTATGCAGAAGGTGACAATAAAAGAAGTTCAAATAAAATCTAAGAAACTACTAAAAATTAAATAACAAATTACTAAAATCAAATGAATGATAATTAAGGATCTAGCCAAGGAATAACTTCAGCAATGGTTCACCTAATTGATCATCGATAAGCAAAGGCAATTCCAATTATCTACTAATAAATAGGTTATAACTACCAAACAAGCGATGGCAGTCAACCCCTCCTTACTGTGTCGGTGATTAAGGTACGCCCGTTAATCACTGCTCTAATTGAGAAATAATCCTAGGTACGCCCGTAAGATTTAATTCCCCAATTGCCTTACGTATTAGAGGAACCCTATTCTAACCAAATAACACACTACCAGGGTTATTTTAGATTAGTCCGCGTATTCCCCTGACACAAACCCAATTATGCCAGTTATCACTATTTTGAGACAATTAAACAATTACGGATTTAATGTCCCAATTGACAATAGATTATCAAATTAACTAATTATCCGGATCCAAGACAATCAATTAATCAAACAATCATAAGCACTGCAACCAAGGAATATGCGAATACCAATAAATAAAGGAAAAGATAAAATTAAATCGATCTCACAATTTTTAGGCGAATCAAAACCTCCGTTGTTCCTTGACTAGAGTGAAGAGATTAGTTCATGTTTAATGCGAGGAACCCACACAAAAGCGAAGAGAAAGCAGCAGCCATCGTCCTTTGAGATTGGAAAAATTCAATTCATCCGAATATTCAAAAGATAGCAGGCTACAAAAGGTGGTTGCTAGTTCTCCCTTCGTCTGCCATACGAAGGAGGAAAGAAAAACACTACCAAAAGAAGAAAAGTCAAAGGTTTCTCCAATTTTGCTCCTGACATGCGTGGAGAGCAGCAACTAAAAACTAAGAAGAAAAGTCAAAGTGAAGCTCAAAAAGACAAGAATCAAAAGCTAAGCTAATGATAGTGCTTTCTCCTCTACAATTTCTATTTCGTATCTCCTGTGCGGCGGCTCTCCTTCCGGAGAGGAAGAAGCGACCCCTCACTTCAGCCCTGCGTTCCTCCTTTTAATGCTGCCATCTGCGAATTACCAAAAAGGACTTGTATCTCCTTATTCCAGAAATGCCCTCGATTGCCTGCTATGTGAACTCTTTCTCAATAACTGTCAAATTGGCCTTTATTGTGACATTTTTGTTCTACTCCCTGAAATAAATGCAAATTACGAAAAGTGAGTAGAATCTAATAATTAATTCACATTGGGTTAAGTAATAGGAAAAATTAATAATAAAATTAACTATCAAATTGCAACCTATCAATTTCCCCCACACCTAAACCATGCTTGTCCTCAAGCATAAGAAAAGTAAACAAGCACCAATATTTGATAGTGGCTATTGCTCTATCCAACAAATTGCCAAGATACCAAGAAAAACATATATATCAAGCATCAATGGTCAAGTCCAAGAAACATCACTCCGGTTAGCTTCTAAACCACAAACTCTTCTAATTTCATGTTAACTAATCTAAGAAAAAGGAATAACGCATAACATTTATCAGCAAATGGTCCAACTATTAACCAAAATCTCAACATTAAATCCATAATTCGGCAAGCTGACTTTTATTACACACTAACACAACCTTCACTTTTTTTTCACATTTTTTTTCTACTTTCTCTCTTTTTTTTTTTTTTTTTTTTAATAGTAACATAAGACTTAGTCTCTGGCCATTTGAGCCTTTTGACGCGAACTCCAACATTGGCCAGATGAAGGAGCCCGGTTACTCAGCTTCTATCGCCACGTGACCACGTACTCATAGGAATTACTACCTTTTGACGCGAGAATCAACACTTTTGGTGAAGATCCCCGGTTACTCGGTAGTAAATACTAGCGGAGTACAGTCAACTCTTATTCACAGCCAAATAATACCAAAAATTTAAAATAACACAAAAATCAAAAGGAACTTTGCAGCTGCTAGTCTTATTTTTAAATATGGAGAACTAAGGTTAATAATCGGACCAATTCACATGAAAATGCCAACAGTCATTCCCTATGCCAAGGAGAGTTAACCAAAAAAATTATAAGAGTAAAACACTCATCGATATTCACCAAAGAGATGTTCTTGGATTCAACCACCTTAACTCGACACATTTTTATTATTAAAACTTGGCAAAAGTAGAAATAGAGGCAATAATCCAACATCAAACTTTGGCATCACTTATGAGCTAATCATTAAAAAGGAAGAAAGAAATTGAACGAAAGGTGGACAAATAGCAAATTAAAAAGAAAGAACTAGTATAGCTGTCCCCCCCCCCCACACCCAGATCCTACATTGTCCTCAATGGAGGAAATAAAGCAATTAAAGTGAAAAGGACAACGAAACTTCCCTCGCGAGTAGCTAAAGGGTCGGCGGGAATGGCGGAGGGGAATCGATGTGGTGAGACATCAATTCAACCAGCAAATACAAAACTCTGTCCACCCAAAATCTCAACAAAGTCTCCAATAATGTGCTAAATCCAGCAATATCAGTTCAGGACTTCAGTAATAGCAGCGCAGTCCCAAGCCCTTGGTAGTCAATCAGAGCTCTAACCAAATAGAGTTAACAAGTACTCGCACCCTTACCATTGGTGCAAATCGCAATTCAAAATCAATGAGAGTTCTATAGCAGAGCAGATCAATAGTAAAGCAATAGCCCCAAGTATTAATCTAGTCACAAAAAAAAGATTCTAAACCTCTAAAGAAGAGCAACAGGCGACTAGAATTCTAATGAATAGAGCAAGTAGAGGAACCGTAGGTGAGAACCCAGTCCACCGAAGTCAATAAACAAACCCAGGAAACAAATAAGTCCTCAAATGAGTCAACAAATTGCACACATGATCAGACCAAAATCACAGACACTGTTCCTCCAAATCAGCAATATAAACCAACATCCAAAATGTCCTCAAAAACTCGATTAAAAACTACTAATGCCAACAAGGAATGCAGTTGCCGAATTAAATCAACCAAAATTTCAACAAGCACAACACTGGCCGAGATTCTTCCCAAAATATCACAGACAATTGTTAAAATTCCAGTCCACCCAGGAACTTCAATAATTCCCCCCAAAAATTTGAACAAATGCTCCCAGCAGTGACTCCGTAGCAAGAGCCCAATGGGTCAACAATTTAAGCGATAGTAGTGCAGAAATGCAACAAGAGTAACACAGGCACAAGCCCTTGGCAGACAATGAGGTATCCAACCAAATAGAGTGAACAAATTCAAGGGAGAATACTGCAACCAGTGCCATCGGTACGAATCGCAAACCAAGAGCAATGAGATTGCAATACCAAGTAGAGCAGGAGGCCAAGTAACGCCCACCCATGACCCCTAAATAATTAGTCAAAAGCAGAAACAATGCAGTCCAAAATCTCAACAATTGCACCAAAGAAAGCATCACAAGAAAATGCCAGGCAGAGCATCAACAACACCTCCCAAGAATTCTATGAAAACACTAACAACGGAGCACCCAACCTAATGGGCACTACAATTTCTCCAGTGAGCAGTTAAATTCAATCATAATGGCAGTGAGACCCCAAAACCTGGACTTCAATTTAATCAACTAACAATGGAGCCACGGGCTTGTCAACTGAGTTTAACCATTAAACCCCAGAAAATTTTTCTCCCAACAAACAGGTAAGAGTTGAAGGGGTTGAGTACCTCCACTGTGTGAGAAAGAGGGAGACGCGAGGGAGATGAGGGTGAGTTGGTCGTGGCGGACAGAGAGGGAATAGTGCGAACAGGGGCAGAGGAGGAAGAGCTCGCACGAGGGAGGTGGAAGTGGAGGTTGCGCAAGCTGTTGACGGCGGCCGTGGGTCGCGCGGCGCCTGGTGGTCGGCGGATAAGCTGGAGTGGAGGCGGCGTGAGTCACGGTGGCGTGCTGCTGGCGGCGAGCAGAGAAAGGTGGAGCTGGAGCCGAGGTGGGGAAGAGCTGGGTGGAGCGGCGAGGTGCGAAGTGGATGGCCGGCTGGTCCTTTGCGCGAGACGCGAGGTGGCGGTGTTAAGGAGGTGGGCGGCGCTGGACACGGCTGGCGGCGGTGGATCGAAGAGAGGAGTAGCGGAGCTGGTGGTGGTGGCGTGCGTGATGTGGGATGCGGCGCGAGTGGGCGGCGGGCAAGGGGATTCGGGCAACAGAGAGGGAACAGAGGAGGAAGAAAAGAAGAAGGAGGAAGAAGAAAGAAAGAAAAAGAAAGAAAGAAAAAGAAGGAAAGAAAAGAAAAGAAAGAGTTTTTTTTTTTTTTTTTTTTTTAAATGAGAAACCTAGCTACGGTTGAAAAATTTTTCTTCTCCTTCTTTTTTTTCTTTTTTTTTTTTTTGGTTTTTTTTTCCTCTGCGGAAATCAATTTTTTTTTTTTTTTTTGAATTTTGGAAACTAAAACTACGGTGACAAAGAAAAACTTTCTTTGTTTTTTTTTTTTTTGTTTTTTTTTTTTTTTTAATCTTTACCTTTCCCGCGAACGTGACGCGGGCACGTCATGAGGGCAAGAGAGCTCCCAGAAGTTTCAGAATTTCTGATCGTGAGCTTCCTGCACGTCACCACGCGGGCACGTCATGAGGGCAAGAGAGCTCCCAGAAGTTTCAGAAATTTCTGATCGTGAGCTCCCTGCACATCACCACGCGGGCGCGTCATGACTGAAGGGCACCTATAAATCAGCAAAAACGAAAATTAACACCCAAAATCAGTCAAATTCAAGGAAAGCAGATTTAAACTATGACACAAAACCAATCAAGCAATTAAAAGAAACAATTGGGTTGCCTCCCAATGAGCGCCTTTCTTTAATGTCTTTGGCTAGACATGCTATGCTTGTTCACGGGGGATAAAATCTTGTGGCTCGTTTCAATGCTTCATCTTCAATATGATCCTGGTAACCCTCATAGATGGAGTAATCTTTGAGCACACGAGTTACGGGCTTCCATGGACTAGTAAATGGCGCTAAACAAGTCAACAATGATCTGCATTCTCCACTCACTCCTCCATCACACGCATTCATTGGTTCAAGATATTTTGCCATCTCCACTCTTAACTTATTCCTGTCATGAAATTTTAAATTTTCTGGTATAATAAAATCAATTTCAGTAACAGGAGTTGAAGAATAGGAGTCAGGAAAATATTGATTAAGGAGTGGAGAAGATGTCACCGCATTTGGAGATTGTTCACTGGATTCATTCACTTGAACGAGTTGATCTTGGAGTCTCATTTCTTGCACTTCTGCTTCCTTTTCAACTGCATCTTTAAATCCGTTTTCTTGAAACTCTTGCAGTTCCATGTCATTTGGCCGGATAATTGCACTCTCATCTTCCTCAAGATTGATATTGGTTTGTGCGGGCAATTCTTCCATTTGAGGAGCCAATCGATTTATTCTGGATGTCAATAGACATAGTTGATCTGCCAGGTCGCGAAGGCTCGCTTGTGTCTTCTGATGAAATCGATTTAGGCTCGCTTGTGTCTCCTGATGAAATCGATTTGTATTAGCAATTAGTAATTCCATCATTTCTTCAAGAGACATGCCTGACACGGAGGATGGTTGCTGAGACTCTTGCTGCTGAAAATCCATTGGCCCGGTCGCATAATCAAAATTGGAATTATCCCACCATCCTTGATCATACCCGTTTGAATAAGGGTCATGCTGCGTTTGATATTGGGGTGAAAAATCTCCAAAAGTATCAATTGGAGCACTTAGATTATCTTGAAATGCGGGGCATGTGTCAGTTGAATAACCTGAATCAAAATAAGTTCCACAATTTGCAACAGTCCATTGATCATTAGGAAAAACATGAGTCTCATAACCCCATTCAGGAACAAAATCCAGTCTATCATCAAAATATGGAATGTTAGCAGCCATAAACTATATAAGAAAATAAGAGAAAAATAAATTAAAAATGAAAACAAGGTGAACTCAAAAAGAAACAAATTAATCTGACACCAGTCCCCGGCAACGGCGCCAAAAATTGACAGGTTGTCGAAGCCTGTGCAATAATAAAACCTGCTCAAACTAAAAGTAATTTCTGTAGATAGTGGTGAGCAGGGTCGAATCCACAGGGACTGGGGGTAATTGTTTCTTTTCAAATTCACAGTGACAAGGGGGTGTTTTTATGCAGAAGGTGACAATAAAAGAAGTTCAAATAAAATCTAAGAAACTACTAAAAATTAAATAACAAATTACTAAAATCAAATGAATGATAATTAAGGATCTAGCCAAGGAATAACTTCAGCAATGGTTCACCTAATTGATCATCGATAAGCAAAGGCAATTCCAATTATCTACTAATAAATAGGTTATAACTACCAAACAAGCGATGGCAGTCAACCCCTCCTTACTGTGTCGGTGATTAAGGTACGCCCGTTAATCACTGCTCTAATTGAGAAATAATCCTAGGTACGCCCGTAAGATTTAATTCCCCAATTGCCTTACGTATTAGAGGAACCCTATTCTAACCAAATAACACACTACCAGGGTTATTTTAGATTAGTCCGCGTATTCCCCTGACACAAACCCAATTATGCCAGTTATCACTATTTTGAGACAATTAAACAATTACGGATTTAATGTCCCAATTGACAATAGATTATCAAATTAACTAATTATCCGGATCCAAGACAATCAATTAATCAAACAATCATAAGCACTGCAACCAAGGAATATGCGAATACCAATAAATAAAGGAAAAGATAAAATTAAATCGATCTCACAATTTTTAGGCGAATCAAAACCTCCGTTGTTCCTTGACTAGAGTGAAGAGATTAGTTCATGTTTAATGCGAGGAACCCACACAAAAGCGAAGAGAAAGCAGCAGCCATCGTCCTTTGAGATTGGAAAAATTCAATTCATCCGAATATTCAAAAGATAGCAGGCTACAAAAGGTGGTTGCTAGTTCTCCCTTCGTCTGCCATACGAAGGAGGAAAGAAAAACACTACCAAAAGAAGAAAAGTCAAAGGTTTCTCCAATTTTGCTCCTGACATGCGTGGAGAGCAGCAACTAAAAACTAAGAAGAAAAGTCAAAGTGAAGCTCAAAAAGACAAGAATCAAAAGCTAAGCTAATGATAGTGCTTTCTCCTCTACAATTTCTATTTCGTATCTCCTGTGCGGCGGCTCTCCTTCCGGAGAGGAAGAAGCGACCCCTCACTTCAGCCCTGCGTTCCTCCTTTTAATGCTGCCATCTGCGAATTACCAAAAAGGACTTGTATCTCCTTATTCCAGAAATGCCCTCGATTGCCTGCTATGTGAACTCTTTCTCAATAACTGTCAAATTGGCCTTTATTGTGACATTTTTGTTCTACTCCCTGAAATAAATGCAAATTACGAAAAGTGAGTAGAATCTAATAATTAATTCACATTGGGTTAAGTAATAGGAAAAATTAATAATAAAATTAACTATCAAATTGCAACCTATCAGTCCAATTTCACACTATAGTTTGGATATCCAGTATGAGACACTAGGATTCTATTTCTTGGAGCAACCACTTGGTAGCGGTGGTCCGTCCATTTAGGAGACATGCACAAGTACTTTGTAAAAGTGTGACTAACTCCACAATCAAATAGCACGTATGCAGACACAGAATTAATTAGAAGAGTACCTATAACCACGTCGCCTGCCACCTCCGCCCCAACATCGGTCATGGCATGCACTCTCGTATTAACTTTTGGCTTCTTATCAGTGAGATTGCCACTCTTATCTCCTTCTACCTTTCTATTTGAACTATTCATAGCTCTATGCCTCCGCTGTCCACATTCAAAACAAGCTCTTGTTCCAACTCGGCATTCACCTCGGTATATCTTCCCACAAGTTTTACACGTGGGGAAAGTTGTTTTAAACCGGCATTCTCCCCGATGCATTTTTCCACAAGTTTTGCACACAGGAAAGGTGTTTCCACTAGTTATCTTTTATGGTGACCCGCGACCTTTCTTAATTAAGCGTAACTGTCCGCCAAGTTTCAGTGCTCCCGCCACTGCAAGTTCATTCCCTAGTCTAGGCCTTTTATTCCTACCCTCTTCATCTAATCTTTTGCAATCAGCCTCAACTTTAACGCTGGCGTCCAACACATCATTAAGCATAGGGGTATAAAAGGTGTTCACCCTAATTTGAATTCTACTCGACAACCTCCTTATAAACTTATACTTTTTCAACTCCCCATCTGCCATTATTGATGGGACAAACTTTTCTAATGTCATGAATTTATTCGAATACTGTACCACAGAAATTCTCGGAGTTTGTTTCAAATTGAAAATTGATCTATCTTCTGCATCCGTACAGCCGGTGGGAAAAAGTATTTGAGGAACTGCTCTCTAAATTTTGTCCAACTTACTTGTGGGGCGACGGTAGGTTCCAGGGTTGCCCACCACTTATTGGCTTCTCCTATTAAAAAGGGTTTGATGATTAGGTGTTTCATCTCCTCCGACACTTGCAAAAGTGTAAAATTATTTTCTATTTCATCTAACCACTTTTCTGCCAAATCTGGGTTGGGAGTTCCATCAAAGGTAGGGACATGGACCCTTTTCATTTTCTCATAATATGATTGAGTTTCCCCTTTTCCATGGTTCTGGGTTTGAACAGCCTGAATCTGTGCTAATTGTGTTTGGGCTTGTAATGATTGGGCTACTCCGATTAGTGCAATCACTAATTCTGCGGGTAACATCAGGTAAGGTTGATGCCCACTTGATCCAGCCCCTTGGTAACCCATATTCTGATTATTATTTGGTTGATATGGTCCTTGGTTATGATTACCATGGTCGTTCTCACCATTAGGGTTGCCATTGTGATTTCCGCCACGTCTAGTGTTTGGTGCTATTTCCTAAATCAAACAGATAAGTTTCACACTAAAGTATGTATTTTATTATTTTTTATTATATATATATATATGAATATGTATTTTTAAGACGACACAACTAAAGTTATCTACTTGTATATTTTATGCATACTACATCATAAAACAAAATAGGTGAATAAATAAATTTAAAAAATTTAAAATAGAGATTTTATTCACTAAATCAAGATGAAAAGAATGGTCGTCTGCTTCTACATTGATGTCAATATCCTAATTTATTCTAAAAATATCTAACGAATCTAGTGTCTAAACCGTCTAATTATAATCTACGATTGGATAGAAAAACTAATCAATGCGAACAATCACTCACCAACCTATTTATGTTCTTCAAATAGTATCCCCTAAGACTAATCAAATAAACGAATCATTAAATAAAATATCTCTTAGACCAACTGTACTACTCATCTGCTGGTGGGTCCGCATCCACAACTGCTCCGTCTCCTACACGTCTCTCAGTACTGTCCTGGTTCTCAACTCTATTTTTCCCCTGATGATTTGTTACGGGCATGTTCTCAGGATCCTCCTCGAGGTTGTCATCTAGTTTCACATCACTATCAGGCCACAGGTGATTCTACCTAGGCATTTGGGGTGCAAGGGATTGGTGGTCATCTATTCAGTTCATCACGCGCTGCTTCCTCTCTCCATATTTCAGTGCTAAAGTTGGGTACTCCGTATCTCGATTCTGAAGCACGGAAGTTATTTCTTCAAATCCTTCATTATACATATCAACTAGTCCCTTTTGTACTTCCATTTCTGCTTTCAACTTTTTAACATCCTCCCGTAGACGGAGGGCCTCCCCACGCCAACCTTCTATGTTCTGTCTCATGTGTTCTCTCAACACTATTAACGTCGAGATCTCGTGCGTTTGGTCAGCTACTCGATCAGCCAACGCTTGAGTCTTTCTAGCTCTGTCCATGGCTCTCCTTAACTCCTCAAAGTACCTGTCCCTATAGAATCTTTGTCTTTTTCTAAGACGGGCCACATCACATCCTGTCACATGAACTAGGTAGTCGCAATCCTGATGCCAACCGTGTACCAGTTCGACCATCTCCTACAATGTTAGATGGAACACTATTAGTCCTAATTTCTTCCTCTCTAAGGTACACAGATCTTTTCAAGCTTAATTTACTAATTACTACCATTCGTTTCTTAAACTGTTCTATCTTATGGCATTATTTCGAACCTAAGTTTTGATACCACTAAAAATATCATGCTCCGAACCCGCACGTGCCAGTCACGTGACATCCCTGTATCCTCAAATCTCGTTCAAGAATACAAGGTGATACCATACTATACTAAAATTTAAAAGTATTAAATAATACAACAAGATAAAGTGCGGTACAAATCTCATATGAAGGATAGTTTACGAATATCCAATAAGTTCATACATTTATTCTCTGGTTTAAACAGCGGAAATAAAAGTAAATAAAACTAAAACTTGAAGTAGCTAGCTTGCTAAATTCTGTTCACTTAGAAACTAAAAAAAGTCGTCCTTAGGGTCTTCTACGTAAATCAACTCATACTCTTTAAAATCGATAAAGATGGTAAAAAGTGGATTGAGTGACAAGTCGCTCAGTAGGTAATATCTACCCCACTGTTGGACCATGCATTTATAACTTTATAGGTATATATATAGATATAAATCAAATCATTTGCACACCGTTCACATCCATAATCATGAAAGTAATGTTGTTTACAAAACAATCAATAGTAACGAGTGACAAGTAATTTATAAGTATCTTATTGATAACTTTATGTGAAAAATCATAAAGTCATAATCATTTCATATCAATTCATAAGTCTCTTCATATCAATTTATAAATCATTTCATATTAGCTCATAACAAATACATGTAATGACCGGCTACTGAGTACTCAACCTAGAAATTAAACCCCTTCTAGGTGGGCGATCAATAGGTTTCATGACTACCGATTAGTCTCATTACATTCATGGTCAATCGACCGGATTTTATACCAGACTACTATGACCTTGTCAATTGGCCGGACTCTATACCAGGCTACCATGACTATTAGACAGGACTATAGCCCCTACCGTCTATTCCATGACTGTTTTGAGTTTTTTTTTGACATAAATTTATTTCACACGTCATGCGCATAGTTCTTGATTTCATAAAAGATACAGCTCATTTGGTATATAATAACATATTAAGAAGTTTCAAAGAAGTCACATGGTCTATTTTTTTTGTATAGTCAAAATAGAACTTGTTTAAACAGTCAAGTAAATCATTTAATCAAAAACAATTCAAATTAATACGTAAAAATATAATCGATGACAAAAATTTCACTTTAAACTTTTGAAATCTCAGAAGGGTAAGTACCACCTACCTTTGTCTGGTTGTTCGAGTGGAACTATCTTATGCCTTCTAAACTTGTGTTGTACAGGTCTAGGCGCTTAGTTGTTTGCTTGTTTGACGACGACGTCTTCTCCTTCTCCTCTATTCTTAGTCGGTTCTTACTCTAAGGGAGGCAGACAAGGGAAAGGTAGAACAGTGTTATTTTTCTCTCTATTGTTTTGATAACAATCCTAAACTCTAGCACTTCCCACTAGTAGGTGGTTTAGATAAAAGTCTTAGTTTATTATGAATTTTTATCCTACTTTATCTTCTTACTAACCCTAATTACTCCTCTACCCTATCCTACTAATAAATTTATATATATATTTTTTTCACCCATAGTAATTTTGCCATTTTAATTAATTGAGCAAAATAAACTAAAAAAATGGGTAAGGACGTGGGTTTTTACATTCTACCCCCTTACAAAAAGTTTCGTTCTCGAAACCTACGTACCTTGATAAAAAAGATAGGGGTTATATTCCGCATGTTCTCCTCCAACTCCCACGTTGCCTTTCGCGGTGTATGGTTCGTCCATTGCACCTTGACGTAGAGTATGGTCCTTCTTCTTTGAACTTGGTCCTTCCGGTCTACGATTTTCAAAGGAACTTCCTCAACTGATAAGTTTTCCCTCACCTCGATGGGTTGATCCTTCAAAATATAGCTCGGGTCCAATACATACTTCCTCAGATGGGAGACATGATAAATATTATGTATCCTTGACAAAGCAGGCGGGATAGCCAATCGATATGCTAGAGGTCAAACTCTATCTAATATTTCGTAAGGCCCTACACATCTCGAACATAACTTGCTATTTCTTCCAAATCTCATCACTTCCTTGGTAGGGGATACTTTCAAATATACCTTTTCTCCCTATTGAAACGCTAAAGGTCTCCTCTTGGAATCCGCCCAACTCTTAATCTTCCTCGAATAATCTTAATTTTTTTCAAAGTTCTTTCTACCAAATCGAAACTAGTGATCAGTTTCTCACCAACTTCATCCCAATATAAGGGGGATCTACACTTTCATCCATACAACGCTTCAAACGGTGCCATACTTATATCACTATGATAGCTATTATTGTACAAGAATTTCATTAGTTTCACCAACCTATCCCAACTATTCGAGAAGTCTAGAGCACAAGTTTTGAGCATGTCTTCTAGTGTCTGTATGGTCCTTTCCGATTGTCTATCTGTTCGAGGGTGGAAGGCGGTACTTAAACTCAGTTCAGTCCCCATAACTTCTTGATAGGTCGACCAAAATATAAATGTGAATCTAGGGTCTCGATCAGACACTATACTTACTGGAACACCATGAAGACATACTGTTTCCTCCATATACATCTCTACCAACCTCTCCATTGTTACCCCATTCGACATTGGTAGAAAGTGGACAGATTTGGTTTGCCGATCGACTATAACCCAAATGGCATCGTTATTCCTAATTGATCGAGGAAATCCTACCACAAAATCCATTGCCACATGTTCCCACTTCCATTGGAGAATTTTCAAGGGTTGCAATAAGCCGACAGGTCTTTGATGCTCGGCCTTTACTTGTTGGCATACCAGATACCGCTACATATTCCGCTATTTCTCATTTCATCTCATTCCACCAATAATTCCTGTTCAAGTCTTGGTACATTTTAGTCCCATCAGGGTGAATTGAAAATCTCGAATTGTATGCCTCCTTTAACAATTCCTGCTTCAATCCTTCATTCCTTGGTACACATAATCTACTATTTTTTCACAAACTCCCATCATCTTTCACCCCTATCGAAGGGTTCCACTCCAAGTTTTTCATTTTTTTTAGTGTAAGCGGGAGGACTCGAACCCGAGACCTGTTGTTTACACTCCCTCCCCCCGTACCACCCAGCCTAACCTTTCCTCGCCGCACTCTAAGTTTTTCCTTAATCTTTGCAAACCCGTCATCAGAATGTCGTGCTTCTTTAATCCTATCTATTAAAGTCGATACAACCACTAAGATAGCTAGCATTTGAACCATAGAGTCCACCATTTTCACTTCAAAATTCTCCATTTGATCCTTTACTGTGAGTTCTCTTAATACCCTTGAGTTCCTACTGAGGGCGTCTGCTATCCGGATGGTAACTGATTGTCAAATCATAATATTTAATTAGTTCTAACCACTTTCTCTGCTTCATGTTCAATTCTCTTTGAGTAAATAGATACTTGAGACTCTTGTGATCGGTAAAAATTTCACATTGCACGCTATATAAGTAATGCCTCCATAGTTTCAACACAAACACTATTGCCGTCAATTCCAAATCATACGTGGGATAATTCTGCGCGTACGATTTTAGTTGGCGGGAAGTATAAGTAATTACTCTCCGATTTTGCATCAAAACACATTCTAAACCATTTTTTGAGGCATCACTATAAATCGCAAATCCTTCCATTCCAGAGGGTAGGGTAAGTACTGGGGCTGACAATAGTTTCTCCTTTAACCTCTGGAAACTCATTTCACATTTATCTGTCTATTCAAATGTTGCTCTCTTTTGAGTCAATCTTGTAAGAGGTATAGTAATGGTGGAGAATCTTTCTACAAATTTTCGATAATAGCCGGCCAACCCTAAGAAACTCCTCACTTCGGTTACATTAGTAGACCGTGGCCATTCTACAATTGCTTCCACCTTCTTTGGATCAACGGACACCCCTTGAGCTGATATCACATGTCTTAAGATGGTCACACTCTTCAACCAAAATTCACATTTACTAAATTTAGCGTACAATTTCTCTCTTCTTAGTATCTCTAGGAGTTCCTTAAAGTGGGCAGCATGAGTTTCTTCATTTGGGAAGTATACTAAAATTTCATCAATAAACACCACCATAAAACGGTCTAGTTGCAGTTTGAATACATGATTCATCAGATCCGTAAAGGCTGCCGGAATATTGGTTAATCCAAAGGGCATCACCAATAACTCATAGTGCCCGTATCTCTTGCGAAATGCAAGTTTTGGGATGCCTTCGGCTTTAATCTTTAATTGATGGTATCCAGATCTCAAATCTATCTTAAAAAATACTTTAGCTCCCTTCTATTGGTCAAAAAGATCATCTATTATTGGAAGGGGGTATTTGTTCTTTATTGTGATTCGATTCAACTCCCTATAATCGATACACAATTTCAGACTACCATACTTCTTCTTTACAAAGAGTACCGGTGTACCTCAAGGGGAAACACTAGGTCTAATGAACTTCTTATCTAGTAGTTCCTGTAATTGCTCCTTAAGTTTCTTTAATTTTGCAGGCATCATTTTATATGGGGCCTTAGATATAGGAGTCGGTTCAGGTATAACATTTATTTCAAACTCTATTTTTCTACTCGAAGGTAGACCAGGAAGGTCTTCCGGGAACACGTCAGAAAAATCCTTCACCACTGAAATCTTTTCTTGATAACTTACGAATTTCATACGAATTATCCTATCACCAACATTTCCTTGATAAGAGAAATCTTTCTTGTTCGATTTCATCAATAACACCCTCTTCTTCCTACAATCAATTTGTGCAAAATATCTAACTAGCCAATCCATTCCTAAGATAACATCAAAATCACTCATATTTATTTGTACTAGATCCACTTCTAATCTCCTATCCTCCGATTTCACACTACAGTTTGGTTACCTCTTATGAGCCACTAGGATTCTATTTCCTGGAGTAGCCACTCGTTAGGAGTGATCCGTCCATTCAAGAGACATGCACAAGTACTTTGTAAAAGAATAACTAGCTCCATAATCAAATAGCATGTATGCAGGCACAAAATTACTTAGAAGAGTACCTGTGACCATGTCGCCTGCCACCTCCACCTCAACATTGGTCATGACATGCACTTAACTTTTGGCTTCTTATCAGTGAGATTGTCACTCTTATCTTCTTCTATCTTCCTATTTGGACAATTCATAGCCCTATGCCCCTGCTGTCCACATTCAAAATATGCTCCTGTTCCAACTCGACATTCTCCTCGGTGTATCTTCCCAAAAGTTTTACACGTGGGAAAAGTTGTCTTAAACCGGCATTCTCCCCGATGCATCTTTCCATAAGTTTTGCACACAGGAAAGATGTTTCCTCTAGTTATCTTTTGTGGTGGTCCACGACTTTTCTTAATTAAGCGGAACCGTCCGCCAGGTTTCAGTGCTCCCGCCACTGCAAGTTCATTCCTTAGTCTAGGCCTTTTATACCTACCCTCTTCATCTAATCTTTTGCAATCAGTCTCAACTTTAACGCTGGCGTCCAACACATCATTAAGCGTAGGGGTATAAGAGATGTTCACCCTAGTTTGAATTCTACTCGACAACCCCCTGATAAACTTATATTTTTTCAACTCCCCATCTGCCATTATTGATGGGACAAACTTTTTTAATGCTGTGAATTTATTCGAATACTGCACCACAGACATTCCTAGAGTTTGTTTCAAATTTTCAAACTGATCTATCTTCTGCACCTTTACAACCGGTGGGAAAAAGTATTTGAGGAACTGTTCTCTAAATTTTGTCCAACTTACTGGTGGGGCGACGGTAGGTTCCAGAGTTGCCCACTACTTATTGGCTTCTCTTACCAAAAACAAGTTTGATGAATAGGTGTTTTATCTCCTTCGGCACTTGCAAAAGTGCAAAATTATTTTCTATTTCATCTAACCACTTTTCTGCCAAATTCGGGTCAGGAATTCCATCAAAAGTCGGTACATGAACCCTTTTCATTTTCTTATAATATGATTGAATTCTCCCTTATTCATGATTCTGGGTTTGAATAGCCTGAAACTGTGCTAATTGTGTCTAAGCTTGTAATCCTTGGGCTACCTCGATTAGTGCAGTCACTAATTCTGCGGGTAACATCATGTAGGGTTGATGCCCACTTGATCCAGCCTCTTGGTAACCCATATTCTGATTATTATTTCATTGATATGGTTCTTGGTTATGATTACTGTGGTCGTTCTCACCATTAGGGTTGCCATTGTGATTTCCGCCACGTCTAGTGTTTGGTGCCATTTCCTAAATCAAACAGATAAGTTCCACACGAAAATAAGTATTCTATTCTTATTTATTATTATTATTATTATTATTATTATATATATATGAATATATATTTTTAAGATGACACAACTAAAGTTATCTACTTGTATATTTTATGCATACTACCTCATAAAATAAAATAGGTGAATAAATAAATTTAAAAAATTTAAAATAGAGATTTTATTCATTAACTCAAGATGAAAAGAACAGTCGACTTCTTACACATCGAAGTCAATATCCTAACTTATTCTAGAAACATCTAACGAATTTAGTGTCTAAACCGTCTAATTATAATCTACGATTGGATAGAAAAACTAATCATTGCGAACAATCACTCACCAACCTACTATTGTTCTTGAAATAGTATCCCCTAAAACTAATAAAATAAATGAATCATTAAATAGAATCTCTTTTAGACCAACTCTACTACTCATCCGCTGGTGGGTCTGCATCCACAATTGCTCCATCTCCTACACCTCCCTCAGCACCGTTCTGGTTCTCAACTCCATTTTCCCCCTGATGATTTGTTACGGGCATGTTCTCAGGATTCTCCTCGGGGTCGTCATCTAGTTCCACGTCACTATCAGGCCACAAGTGATTCCACCCAGGCATTTGGGGGGCAAGTGGTTGGTGGTCATCTATCCAGTTCATCACGCGCTACCTCCTCTCTTCGTATTTCACCGCTAAAGTTTGGTACTCTGCATCTCGATTCTGAAGTAAGGAAGTTATTTCTTCAAATCCTTCATTATATATACATATCAGCTAGTCTCTTCTGTACTTCTATTTCTACTTTCAATTTATTGACCTCCTCCCGTAGATGGAGGGTCTCCCCACGCCAACCTTCCATATTCTGTCTTATGTGTTCCCTCAACACTATTAACGTCGAGATCTCGTGCGTTTGGTCAGCTACTCGATCGGCCAACGCATGAGCCTTCCTAGTTCTGTCCATGGCTCTCTCTAACTCCTCAAGGTATCTATCCCTATAGAATCTCTGTCTCTTCCTAAGACGGGCAACATCGCATCCTGTCACATGAACTGGGCAGTCGCAATCCTGATGCTCACCGTGTACCGGTTCGGCCATCTCTTACAATGCCAGATGGAACACTATTAGTCCTAATTTCTTTCTCTCTAAGGTACACAGATCTTTTCAAGCTTAATTTACTAATTACTACCATTCGTTTCTTAAACTATTCTATCTTATGGTGTTATTTCGAACCTAGGTTTTGATACCACTAAAAATATCATGCCCTGAGCCCGCATGTGCCAGTCACGTGACATCCGTCGTATTCTCAAGTCTCGCTCAAGAATTCAAGGCAACATCATACTATACTAAACTTTAAAAATACTAAATAATATAACTAGATAAAGTACGGTACAAGTCTCATATGAAGGATAGTCTACGAATATCCAATAAGTTCGTACATTTATTCTCTGGTTTAAACAGTGAAAACAAAAGTAAATAAAACTAACAACTAGAAGTAGCTAACTTGCTAACTTCTGTTCACTTAGAAAACTAATAAAAGTCGTCCTCAGGGTCTTCTCGTAAATCAACTCATACTCTTCAAAATCTGCAAAGATAGTAAAAAAGTGGATTGAACGACAAGTCGCTCAGTAGGTAATATCTACCCATCTGTTAAACCATGCATTCATAACTTTATAGGTATATATGTAGATATAAATCAAATAATTTGCACACCATTCACATCCATAATCATGAATGTAATGTTGTTTATAAAACAATCAGTAGTAACGAGTGACAAGCAATTTAAAAGTATCTTATTGATGACTATATGTGAAAAATCATAAAGTCATAATCATTTCATATCAATTTATAAGTCTCTTCATATCAGTTCATAAATTATTTCATATCAGTTCATAACAAGTACATGTAATGACCGGCTACTGAGTACTCAGTCTAGACATTAAACCTCGTCTAGGTAGGCGACCAATAGGTTTCATGACTACCAATTGGTCTCATTACATACATGGTCAATCAGCCGGATTTTATACTAGACTATCATGACCTTGTCAATTGGCCGGACTCTATACTAGACTACCATGACCATTAGACAGGACTATAGTATCTACCGTCTATTCCATAACTGTTTTGAGTTTTCTTTGACATAAATTCATTTCACACGTCACATGCATAGTTCTTGATTTCATAAAAGATACAGCTCATTTGGTATTTTATAACATATCAAAAGTTTCAAATAAGTCACATGGTCCATTTTTTTGTATAGTCAAAATAGAACTTGTTTAAACAGTCAAGTAAATCATTTAATAAAAAACATTTCAGATTAACACGTAAAAATATATTGATGACAAAAATTTCACTTTAAACTTTTGAAATCTCAGAAGGTTAAGTACCACCTACCTTTGTTTGGCTGCTCGAGTGGAACTACCTTAGGCCTTCTAAACTTGTGTCGTACAGGTCTAGGCGCTTAGTTGTCCGCTTGTTCGATGACGACGTTTTCTCCTTCTCCTCTATTCTTAGTCGATTCTTGCTCCAAGGGAGGTAGACAAGGGAAAGGTAGGAATGGTGTTTTTTTTCTTTCTATTGTTTTGATAAAACCCTAGCACTTCCCACTAGCAGGTGGTTTAGATAAGAGTTTTAGTTTATTATGAATTCTTATCCTGCCTCATCTCCTTACTAACCCTAATTACTCCTCTACCCTATCCTACTAATAAATTTATATTATTATTGTTATTATTTTTCACCCATAGAAATTTTGTCTTTTTAATTAATTGAGCAAAATAAACTAAAAAAATGAGCAAGGACGTGGGTTTTTACACCCTACCCTTTTCTCTATTCTCTGTGCATGCGTTTCTGAGTTTCAATTCTTTTGCAGACGAAGATTACGGATGAGCTACCGGTCAAGGTTTGGTCTTCGGTCCATCATCTAGTTCATTAAATATTCTTTTGAATCTATAATCTCCCCTTTAATTTTTCTTTTCAAACTATACCTCCTAATGGAATTATTCTTGTGCAAGACATGGCTATTCATGACAGACTGAGTAAGGTAAGCTGTTCTTACCTATTAATATATAAATTTAGTGATACCCTCTTTATCGATGTATTCAAACTGCAATCATGTGGACGTATGATTTGTAGCATGCAAATTAAATAACTATTGTGCACATTAAAAATATTGTTTGATTGGATATCATATTTACGCAGATTAACTCGACCAATGTACTAACCTTCCTTTGCTGATCATTTTCTTACCTATATATGTCAGTTTGTACTAGAAAAGGCCAGGGAACTTAGCAGTAGTCTGGGCAAGGACTAGCGGCTAATCAGTTGTGAGCTGGATACCTTTGAAGCAGTTGACCGTCCACCGGATCTAGGCGCAGAAGTCTTTAATGTAAAACACTCAAGTCCTAGCAGTAAGGCTTCTAAAATAACATTCGTGTGGAAGTATGACGCGTCCCATCTGAGGTGATAGCAACAGAGGTATGACGCGTCCCAACTCCCAACAGAGGTTTATACTGTAGTCCAAATACCATTTCTCCATGGTGATAGCAATTGATGTAAGAATAATAGCCTGAAATAAAAGTTTGATCAAAAGTTGCTCATTAATAATTTTTGATCAAAAGTTGCTCATTAATAATTTTTGATCAATCGTTGATGACTGGCACTCAAAACTTTGGCTTAGAATTTCTAGGATTTGAACTTCATTTTTCATCTTGTTTTGATGTTTCATCTTTAACTTGTGTATTTAAGTTTTCTGGGTTGGTACATCACTTTTCATATCTTTCTTTTGATGTTTCATATTTGACTTGTATATTTAGACATAAGTAGAGGTAGCAATTCCATCCATATCCATTTTACCATCCATATCCATCTCACTTAAATGGTTTTGAATTATTAAAAAAATTTAGATGGACATTAATGGACATCCAAATAAAACCAATTGGTTTGATGGTTTTAAGTGGATAATCCACGCAATCTATCTAAATCCATTTAAGAAGGCAACGAGCAAACCCAGCATGTTTTGGTAGTACTACTGTTTCTTATGATGCTGAGTAAATACTCCAAGTCCAAAGACGCTATTCAGCTCTTCCAACTCATGCGGTCAAAGGTTTCTTCTCAATCCACGTATTCCAAATTTTTACATGCTTTATTTATTTTCTTTTTCCATTTTTTCTGTTTTTATTCTTCTTAGTTATCAAAACTCATCCTATTAATTAACTTAGGAGTGTCATTTTAAGCTGCGTGTTAGTTAAAGAAATTAGTTGTGTTAGTTAAATGAATTTTAAATGAAAAATTGAATATCCATCATCCATTTGGATCCAATCCAAATACAACCATTTATTATATGGATTCAAACGGATTGGACCATTTAATCCATGATCCATTTATATGAAACTAATTATGATCCATATATCCATTTTGCCACTTCTAAATATAAGCACTTACAATTCTTCATTTCAAAGTTGTATGTGTTGGTATTGATGGTTGAAAAGAAATAGTTTAACATATGGGGATTAGCAGCAATAAGGCATGCTTTGCTCCATAAGTGCATATACTGGTCATATATTTTGTCCATCCTAACAGTTTTTGTGCTACGGACCTTTACAATCAGCTCTAAGTTGGCGCCTAATAATACACAAGTTGTGGCATGGGCTGTAATTCATTTAGGTTTTGTCTAGACCTTAGATGAGGCACCACTCTAAATTTTGCTTTGTACCTCACCAACTTTGGTCATTGGCTCCAATTCCATGATCCCTAATTGCCCCTACTCAGGTTACTTTTAGGTTGGATGTCTGCGGCATGTGAATCTTTTGCATCTGTTGCTTATGTCTGTTTAAGGATATTTTGACATATCATACAAGAATTTTTACTACTATCACTATCAGGATGGAAATTTAATTTACAGGAGCCATGCAATAATGTTGGTTCCAGAGGCCAGTGCCTTATTATTCTTGTGCTTTACTTGCATATTATGAATTATCATACATACCGATTTTACATTTTGCTTACTAACTCTGGGTATTTTTCTTTTATTTTTTCCCTCTCCCCTGCATTTATAAAAGATGCTTCAATAAGGTAAAAAAAAATATTTTTTTTATATCTGATAACAATTTTGACCTGGTAAGTTTTAATTACAAGTATTACTTGATTTTTGAGCAAATTCTACAATAAAAAAAAAAGACATGAACAATCGTGATATGGTTGTTCATAAAAATAAAAATAATAAAATCTACTGATTTGTTATTTTTAACACATTTTGTCTAAAAAAAATAAGAGAAGAGAGAGGGAAAAAAAAAGAGGGGCAAGTCCATTTCTCATTGCTTCCCTCCTGTGCATTCTGTCCCAAGAAAACATGAAAACTTCCCCCATGGCTCCAACTAAAACACCCTCTATATGCAATGCCTCCTCCTCCTTCCTCTTCTTCTCCATCCGCCACTAGTCTCTTGTTTATTCTTGTCCCCAAAAACAAAAAAAAAAAAAAAAAACCAACAAGCTTCTCCAATAGGAAACAGAGGGAAGGAAAGCTAAAAGATAAAAGGGGAAAATTTCTCCAATAAGCTTCTCTAAATCACAATAGGAAATTATGTTTAATTTGCAGATCTTTGTGGCTATATTTTGGTAAAAGACGTTAACTTAACAATAGAATATTTTGGTAATTTTAATGGCTTTCAGTGGTGGATTTTATTATGTGCATTAAATGGTCCAAATCTAAGTTACAGCTTTGGACGGGAAAAAAAAAAGAAAGAAAAGCAAGATGAACCAATATTATTAGAGTAAGAGAAATGGTGCAAAAGAGGTCAATGCTGACGGTTTCTTGAATACTAGTGACGGTTTGACAGTTTGATGGTAATTAATTCCCTCGAAAAGACATGCTTGATTTTCAGATTTGGTTTCAAAATATGTTATTAGGGCAAACTAGCTCCTGAATTTCTAAGATAATCATACGATAAAACAACTAAAGTATTTGGAAATTCCTTTACAGCCCAAAAGATTTGATATTGGACTAGTTTTGAATTAACTAATCCTACTAGTTAAATTGAGTTCAAAGTGTTTTCAAATTAAACCCACGAAATATAATAATGTAGTGAAATGCCCAAATTAATTAGACCAATTCATTTTCATAAATTGGATTATTTTAAAAGCCCAAATTTGTAGCAATGACCCAATGTTAATTAGACACCTTAAAGAATTTATTTTAAAAGTCCCATGTTGTTATAAAGACCCAGCTGTGAATAAATGAACTCAAAGACTCTTTTAAGTGTCCATATAAATTGTAAATCCAAATATAAATATGAATAAGACCTTTTCATGAATGGGCTTAGTTCTAAGGTCAAGTCTAAGCTCAAATAAATTTTGAACTAATGTAGGCCCGTTTACACTAAAATAGGAAGTTTCTTTATGAATATATGAATTTAGACATTTTCTAAAAAGGAAAAGTTTTCAAATCAGGGAACCTCCTAAAAATTAAAAACTTTCTGAATTAGAATCTAAATCTATATAAATTTGAGAAGGGATTTTTAGCAACAAGCCTCCACAAATCTTCCCACTACCAATTCCATTTTTCTAGCATTTCACATTTAATTTAATTTATAAAATATATTTCCCTTAACTTCCACATCTACTCTTCACATTTGAAATTGTTGGTTATTTTTTAAAATCATTCCATTTCAAATTGTTGGTTGTTGGTATATATGCATGTTATCCTATTTGAACTTCAACGCATCACCTTTCTGATTATTTTGTGTTATTTATGATTCTACTCCAATTAAAATTTCTATAAGACCGTAACAAGAGATAACAAATATAATATCCTTTCATGCTTTCTTATTAATTTAAATAAGTAAGATTATTTACACTCCATTTTTGTTATGCACACTTCAATAATCATTTTGATCATATAGTTTTCATTAATTAGACTTTATGATAAAATAAATGGTGGAATTGCAAATAATAAAAAATGGAGTGCAAATAATATTTTCCTAACTAAGAAGTGGCTTCCATGCTTTTTTAATTTAAATAAGTAAGAAGTTGCTCCACTTATATAGGAATTTGGTTTGAAGTTTATTAGTGGGAGGGTAAATAAAGAGAAAACATTGTCAAACTTAGTAAAAGTAAAAAAATAAATGATAATATTTTATCTTTTAACTTAGTAATCCTAAGTAAAAGAGCAAAATTAAATATAAAACAAAAAAGAAAATAATGTCATGGATTTAAAAAATCAAGAATGGTACCATTCATGAAATCTAAATTATGAAATTACTAAATAAAAAACAAAGTACTACTGGCCTTTTAATGTGGAAATTTTTTTTTGAAATATTCATTTTTGATAAAAAAAAAAGTAATGATAATAACAATACCAATTCTACCAAAAATTTTTAAAAAGTAACATTATAGTTTAAGAGAAAAATATAGAACATTCGACTCTAAAATACTACTTAATTTGTATATATCTGGCCCAAATTTGACCCTGGTTAGATTTGAATAAGAGTGCAAAACCCAAACACTAAGGATAACTTTTGGTATCATTAATTATTTTATGTATTCTTATTGCCGTCTTCATATGTAAATATGTATTTGCTATGTTAATATATATATATTGATTGTAGTACTTGAGGATATTATAGCTATTATCACTTTTTCATTTCCATTTTTAAATATTAATAATTGCAACCATTGTAATCAATTTTCAATTTTATATTTTCATTATGCTATGTAAAGTTAAATATATTGGGTCTCAGGGATATGAATTTAAAGGTTGGGTATGGGGGGAGGAGGGATGGAAGAAAATGGTGAGGAGTTGAAAAGGGCGAGAAAGGTTGAAGAAGAAATGTGCGTTACAAGGATGGAAGGAAAAGGAAAAGAAGAAGAAAGGGGATTGTAAAGATATGACAGAGATGACAAAAAAAAAATAGAGTGGTACCATGATAGAAAATATGAAAGTCGTAGAAGGCATATGATGACTAACTGGCGGATAAGAGAACAGGGAAATGATAGTAATTTTTAATAGTTTTGAGAACTCTAAAAACATATATTATAGAGATTTTTTTAAAATATACGTTAAAGTTTATGAAAAACTCTAATCTAAATGCAGTCAACAATTTTAGCGGTACAAGATAGGAGAAAGATTTTTTTTTCTAAAAATGGAAGAAAATAAATTGGTTATAATTTATTTTTTTATATTATAAGTTTTGATATATGGGTATAACATAATATGTTTTGTCGGATACTGATAAATTAATTTTTTTTTAGAAAACTCTTCTTACCTTACCACTCAACCTAACTCTCTCCTTAAATACGTTAACAATTCCTCTATCATGTAAATCATTATAAATTAAAATTTTTTCAACATGTTAAGCATACACTTCTTTAAAATTTTTAGTCTATATATATATTGATAAGGGTTTATTTTACGTATTTTTAAGTACATTTTATTAGTTAATTTTGGTTTGATTATTTAGTTTTATAACTAAAATAACTAAGGTTTTGGTAAAAATCTACATTTTATGTTAAAGTGGCTAACATTACATTTCTATTGATTTTTATGGTAAAAACTTCATATTTTGTAGGTTTAATGATTCAATCATCAAATGAAGTGCATTGGGAAGATATTTGGATGATTGAAGATGGATTAAAGTGGTGAAAATAAAATATGAAGTCTAAAAGGAGAAATGCAATTTGAGAACAAAAGAATCAAGAAAAAGTCAGCTTTGACAACTCAGACACATTTTCATAGTTTGATTATATCTGGAGCTACACAGATCAGATCAAGGTGATCTTGGTACCATTTTGAAGCTAAGAGATATATCTACATTTGGTATGAGACATCAAAGTCCAATTCAACTGTTTTCTTGGTTAAAAAGTCGAAATACAGAAACTTATCTGGATGGTCAAAAGCTGAAGCCCAGAATTGACCAGTTTATGGTATTTCGATCATATCTCAGGCTACAAAGCTCCGATTTGGATGATTCTTGAAGCATTGGAAAGCTAACTCAAAGGGATACAACTTTTGTGTTTTATACAAAAGTTGGTTCGGCCTTTATCATGGAGAAAATGGCAGTTGAAATAAGGCCAGAGTGAAAACGCAAGTAGACAAAACGCGAGTTGATGCCGCGTTTTGTGTAGGCGCGTTTTGTAGCCGAAATTCTGCATTTTGACTCAGCCATTTCTCTTGTGTTCATACCACTTTCCAGCTATAAGATGCAAGGGAATTCGGTGCACATGCTTCAGAAGACAAAAGGGCAAGAAAGGTGGCTTATTTTCAAGTCAAAAACATTTGTTATTGACTATCTTAACAATTTCAGATTTGGAAATCAAGTGTGGAAAGTTTGACCAGTGGAAAATGAGTTTTGGAGTAGTTTATATGCAGAGACATTTGGGAGGTCAGATAATGATACGGGAGAAGCTTGGAGTCTGCAAAAATGTAGCTTTTCCATTCTCTTAGTGTTAGTTTAGCTTAGTATAGAGTAAGATAGTTCATCCATTCTTGTTATTAGCTAGATGAAGAAGAAGATGGAGGATGAAGAAGGCAAGGAAGAAAGCTCATGTGACAAGGGTTGTATTCCTTCCAAATCTTTATCTTTTGTACTTGATTCCAAGTTTAGTTAATATACAAGTTCTGGATTTTATGTTTAATATGTGTCTTTAAAGTTTATACCTTGGGTTTGGTTGAACTTTCTATGATTATTAGTGCTTATTATTTGGCTATTTAACTGCTATGATTTGCGCAAGTTATTTAGCACTTTAGCTCTTTAAATCATGATTAATATGGTACCATTGATTGTGATTATCTAAGGTGTTATTTCTGCAATGAAAATTGAGATTTAACATTAGTTCAAGAAGTGCTAAACATAGGGAGTACACTCACGAAAGTAGAGGTGCACCTATGTGGTTTTTAGTGATTCATTTCATGTAATTTCACTGAAGAAATGAACTTATAGCTAATTTCATAACCATGAGAATAGGTATGGATTAGTTATAAGTATAATTGATTCACTACGAAAGTAGGATTCAAATGCATAAGGAAATTACACTATAATTAGCCTAGATGTAGTACTCAATGATCCAAATATAACACTTGCATGAGTAGTTAGGGATACCACAACCTCAGGAGCTTTTATTTGTTAATTTCTTGTATAAGTGCAGTAGGTTAAATTTCTTATCATTAATTGATAGTTTAAATAATAGAGAAACTTTAGTAATACTGGTAATTGTTCACTCTTCCCTGTGGGATCGACCCGATATATACCCTAAATTACTAGTTGACTTGTATACTTGCAGTGAACGGGTGTAATTCGGTTTTTTAACTTGTACGTATGTAAAGTACCCGTCATATATATATATTATTCTGTACCACAATATATAAATATATACAATATTATTTTGATTTGAAATATAATCCCGTGCATAGCACGGGTCAAAATACTAGTACTTTAAAAAATGGGAAACTTTTCAAATTGGAAAACATTTTAAAAAGGAAACTTTCTAAATTAAGAAACTTTCCAAAATAGGAAATTTATCTTCATAAACTATTCAAGTACATTTTAAAAAATGTCCAAACATATATATATATTATTGATTATAGGTTTGAAGCAAGTTTGAGGCCAAGTTAAGAATCACTTCCAGTGAGTAGTTGAAGTAGGTGGTGCTTGTCCTTCTATATTTTTAAAATGCTATATACATATTTTTTCAAATGAAAGACTTAATTTGTTATATGTAAAATGGATCATGTAGGCTTATTTGAAATTCTTTTCTATATTATGAACTATGAAATGAAAGAAATATGCATGTAATATGTGAAATGAATTTACATTGAGAAAAACTGTAAACTTTCATGAAATAAATGGTAGGAACTATAGTTGTGATATGTTATGATAGTCATGGTAACTGTTGTGCTAGACCGATGGACTCATGTTATATTATGTGGTCAAACGGTAATCTAGAAACCTTTTTATCACCCTCCTGGAAGGTGTTTAATTTCTAGATTTAGTACTCAAAAGTCGGATATTATGTGTACTTATTTATGAGTTATGTCTTATGGAAGGAAATGACGTGAATGACATGTTATATGATTTACAAGAATTTTCTACAGATATGATCATATCATGTTGTTTCTATGTCGTGTTCGACGGAGGCCACCTCTAGAACCTAGGGATCAAGTGTCATATCGAATAGAAGTCACTTATATGCATGCCACCAACTTTTCAATGAAATATGTATATGTAATATATGAAACAATGCTAAAGGTTTTCAAGTTGATATATGCATATGGAATTGTGTGACTAAATTTGTAAATATGCAGTATGTATATAATTACATGATCCACAGAAGAATAAGTACTCTCTATTGGGCGTACGTCATTCAACCTACATTATCTTTACTTTTCTTGCAGATCAAGAAGTGAAGAACGATTAAGTTTAGCAGATTAGAGAGAGATAAATAAATTGACAATCAACTCAAGGAATTATAAAGTAAAGTGTTTAGCATACGTATTAACTGAAGTGCTCATACTTAAATTAAGAGTTTGAAATTCTCATGTTATAATTATACCGATTAGTACAGATGATTTGAATTTTTATTGGTTTTAATATTGGCGATGTTATCAATGGAGTAAATGTAAGTTTAAATTTTAGTGAATTTTATAAGTTATAATTAAAATACATAGTAGGATTTCATAGATATGGTGTGCATTATAAAATTGGTCTAGGGATCCGGATTTAGGGCATCACACTAATCATGTCCATCCATGTGAAAAACGTGGAATTGAAATCCCTTCAATGTCTTCTTTGAGTAGTATTTGTGCATCACTTTGCTCAATGGTAAGTTTTGAAAAAAATTATATTTAGGGAAATCATACTAAAAGAAATAAAAAGTAATTGGCATCTTACTTTGTAAAAAAAAAAAAAAATTATCTTGTATACATACTAGTGAGTATAAACACATGTCATGTAATCTCAATTTGAATTTAATCTTCAATTTTTACATATGTGACATACATCAATATTTGCTAGTGCATACATTGTCAATATAAAAGGGTAATATGCATCTTTCTAAGATAGAAGTGAACATAATGTGAAAAAATGCATTATAAGTTTCCTAAGCAAAAAGAAGACGATTTTAACACTATTAAAAGTTTTAGGCATTATACATTTTACAAAAAAACTAACCCCAATTTCAAGTTCAAGTAGCTAGTAATGGTAAAACATGAAGAGCATCATCGGTTGGGCTGAAATAGTAAGTTTAGTTCAGTAAAAAACAAAATACGGCATCAATAGAGCTCATTCAACAAAGTATTAAGAGCATTTAAATATAGGGATAATTGCATAAACCTCCCCTGAGGTTTCTGACACTTGCACTGACCTCCCTTGTGGTTTGAAAAATTACATTGACCTCCCCTGAACTTACTAATCCTTTGCAAATTCAGTCCAAACGATTAAAATATTGTTTTAGGGAATGAAATTAGAATTTTGTACCAGATTTGCCCTTTGTTCTACATGTCCAATGAATGACAAAGCACTACAAATTAATTAACAATTAATAAACTTTAAGGGGTGTAGTTTATGGGTAAATATGCATTATCTATTTAAAGTACCGGCACTTTATGGGTATTTTACTTTCAAACATTAATTTATGATAAATATATCAATGTTTGTAAGTAAAATTCAAAAAGTGTTACAGTAATATTCTTATAAAAAGGAAATTGGTAGGTTATCTATTTAATATAAATTAAATATTAAAAAAAAAGAAATGGCCCATAAAGTATTAATTCTTTATGACTTTCATCCATTAGATTAGTAAAGTATTGGTTCTTTATGAGCATTTTATTCTGAATCATTTAATTTATGTTAAATACATAAATGTTTGTAACTAAAATTCAAAAAGTGTTACATTAATATTTTTACGGAAGGGAAACTGGTAGGTTTTGTATTTAACAAAAATTAAATATTTGAATTTTAATAAAGTTAAATATTTAATTTTTTTTAAATACAAAACCTACCAATTTTCCTTCCGTAAAACTATTAATGTAACACTTTTTGAATTTCAGTTACAAACATTTATGTATTTAACATAAATTAAATGATTCAGAATAAAATGCCCATAAAGAGGCAATACTTTACTCATCTAATGGATGAAAGCCATAAAGAATTAATACTTTGTGGGCCATTTCTTTTCTTTTTAATATTTAATTTATATTAAATAGATAACCTACCTATTTCCTTTTTGTAAGAATATTATTGTACACTTTTTTAATTTTATTTACAAACATTGATATATTTATCAAAAATTAAATGTTTGAAAATAAAATATCCATAAAAAGCCGATACGTTAAATGGGTAATGCGTATTTGCCCATAAACTACACTCCTTAAAGTTTATTAATTGTTAATTGATTTGTAGTACTTTGTCATTCATTGGACATGTAGAACAAAAGGGCAAATCTGGTACAAAATTCTAATTTCACTCCTTAAAATAATATTTTAATCGTTTGGACTGAATTTGCAAAGGATTAGTAAGTTCAGGGGAGGTCAGTGTAATTTTTTAAACCACAGGGGAGGTCAGTGTAATTTTTTAAACCACAGGGGAGGTCAGTGCAAGTGTCAGAAACCTCAGGGGAGGTTTATGCAATTATCCCTTAAATATATTGTTTGGATACATAGTTCAATGAGTACTTATTGTATTGGATAATATGTAATTTGAAAATTTTAAATGTATTTGTCCCTTTATTTAGCTCATAATATAGGATAAAATTATTAAATTTAATCTTTTATTTTTTAAAATACAAAAGCTATTCTAAAAACACCAAATTTGAGCTTTCACTAAAAGTACTTTTAATACCAAAAGTTCTATTCCTAATTTTATGAAATGATATTTATCGAACACCCCAAAAGTACTATTACCACCTAAAAGTGTTTATTTTTAATCAAAAACGCGGCAACTCCAAACGGGGCTAATGCAAAACACGAGTTTGGACTAGTTTACTCCTACTAATTAATTATATAACCATATTTTCCTAATCAATTTTGGTTTATAAAAAGGTAGACATATAAATTAAGACTTGTGAACGAGAGATTTGGTGAGTTTGAACCCGGTCCAAAATAAAAAAATTTACATGTTGGCTTTAGCCTAAACTGCACAAAGCTCACATATGTAAGGGTTCGATCTCAATCTATTTGTTAATATCGAGTTCGGGTTGATATTGGACTAATTTAGATTTAACAAGTTTATATTTTATATATACTAGTTTTTTGGCTCAGGCAGTGCATAAGCTTGCCTGGATTGCTGCCCAGGTTATGTGAATTTATTGAGAATGTAAGCTTAATAATGAGGGATAGATTGAGAAGGATTCTAAACTAGAAATGATCAAGAATAAAGTACTTGGACAAACTTTAAATACTAGGAAATTGAATACACTATATATTTGAGTCCATGACTTGCTTCATGAATTGTTGGACATACTTTTTAGTACCATAAAAAAACCCTTTCCCAGTAAATACATGAAATGGTGAATTCTTTTCTGTTTATTTTATGAAAGCTAATTCATAGTCTTGCTTCATCAACCACTTTCCTTGTTCTAAATTCATCCACCTATGAGATCACAAGTACAGAGAAACCATAATTAAAATCTCACACTCTAGATGTCTTAATTATGCTAAGAATGAAAACGACATATAAGTCTGCAAATAGACTTTAATATTAACACTCAAAACCTCAAGGAGATAAGAAAGCGTTACAATCAAAGTTTGGATATGAATTATATAACACCTCTAAGTTTCTAAGTCTCTAAGTCGTTAATTTCTTGTACAAGTAGCTTGGAAATATTTCATAACTAGCAACATCTAAAATAAAATGTTTTGAACATTTGTAAATCCAATCTTCCAATATGTTAACATCTTGACTGTGCACCTTATAGTTCATAACACGAGCATTTTGCGAACAAATATGAATATACACCAAAATTGGTTTAGCACTTCAAAGAAAATAATTGAAAGATTCACAGACTATCAAAGTATGGTAAAAAGTTGCTTTGTTTTATTAAACAATTGTAAAGTCAAAATTCATATATTATCTTCAACTTTCTTCAGGTACAGAAAGTAACTATAATTCCGTCATCATTGTCCAAAAAGTCCAACAACAGCAGTGAAATCATTCCGAATATTGGCAAACACTTGCATCTAGATGCAAAAATTAGCAATGTCAAATATTAGCAAACAACTGCATCCTGATGCAAAAATCAGCAATATCATTCACAAAAGCCTAGGACTTACGTGTTAGAGCGGTAATTTATATTAACCTTTGGTGAAAGCCATCACCTATTAAACCCAAGATCTATATGGCGACTATTAAGAAATAAATTAACAAGAAATAGCGGAAGCGTACCTGAATCCATATTCATAAACTTGATACTTGAATTACCAGAGATTTGGGGTGGCCTTCCAGGTCAACAGGTATTCACCGATCCTTTGAGAGAAGCCTTTAGTTTCTCTCTGGTATCTTTCCTGACGATGGGATATCAGGGAAGGGTATTTTGTGGTATTACGAAATACGACAACTAAAACGATGCCTGTGACCTGGGGACCATAACCCTATTTATAGGTAACATTCCTGTTACCTTTGGAGCCCTATTTCAGCCCATCATTGAAATAGGAGCCCATAAGTTTCTACACATAAAAGGGCCCACATCCTATTAGATACATTAAACCCAAACTATATTTGATCACTTTAATTGGGTTTAACCTTAATTGACAGTTTGCAATACATAATTATTCACATATAAGTCCAATGTTGGATTAAGGATCCAACAATCTCCCACTTGGACTATATGTGTAACCTTATAATTATGTTTTGCAATTAACCGTATGAGCTCAACTTTACTGTCATTATCACAATGTATCTGTAACCAATTCGGTCCATCAATTACACCAATATAGGATCAAAGCGGCCTTTATTACAATTTCGTAACTCGACCCATCAATGGTCACATATATCAATGCAATTGAATGACATGAATTATGATGTGGATGTGTAGCATGAAAATTTCATGTAATGTGACCAAAACATGCCTATTTCCAACTGGTCCACCTTAAATTTTATGAGATCAAACCATACCAAAATTAGAGTGCAAATAAATCCAAACTTTATTTATGCATAAAATATCCTTAAATCCTTAATAACTGAAAAATATCATAAGAGCATTTAAAATAACAAACTCCCACTAAAACTATACATCATTTAATACGACACCCATATGAGCAGTATGCTCATGAAACATTTTGGGTGGCAATCCCTTAGTAAGCGGATCCGCAACCATGGAGTTTGTCCCGATGTGCTCTATTGATAATTGTCCATTCTGCACTCTTTCTTTAACAGTCAGGAACTTGATATCTATATGTTTAGATTTGGTCGAGCTCCTATTGTTATTGGAATATAAGACTGCTGACTTATTGTCACAGAATAATTTGAGTGGTCTTTCAATGCCATCCACTACACGTAATCTTGTGACGAAATTTCGCAGCCAAATTCCCTGGTTGGATGCCTCATAGCAAGCTATAAATTCTGCAGCCATAGTGGAAGATGCTATGAGGGACTGTTTAGCACTCTTCCAGGATATGACACCTCCAGCCAACAAGTAGACATAGCCTGACGTTGACTTCATAGTATCTTTGCATCCAGCATAATCGGAATCAGTATACCCAATGATCTCCAACTCATCTGACTTCCGATACGTGAGCATGTAGTCTTTTGTTTTCTGTAGATACCGTAAGACCCGTTTGGTTGCTTTCCAATGATCTAATCCAGGATTACTCAAATATCTACCCAACATCCCAGTAATGTACGCAATATCCGGACGCGTACATACTTGAGCATACATTAGACTCCCTACTGCTGAGGCATAAGGAATCTTTTGCATCTCTCTTTCCTCAAAAGCATTCTTGGGATACTGCTCAAGACTAAATTTGTCTCCTTTAGCCACTGGAGTGTCACCTGGTTTACAATTTTGCATGCCATACCTTTTGAGAACCTTTTCGATATAGCCCTTTTGTGATAGTCCTAAAATACCCCGAGAGCGATCACGGTGTATCTGTATGCCTAACACAAAAGATGCATCACCAAGATCTTTCATCTCAAAATTCTTAGTTAGAAATTTCTTGGTTTCATGCAATAGACCAATATCGATGCTGGCAAGCAAAATATCATCAACATACAATACCAGAAAAATATATTTGCTCCCACAGAACTTATGGTATATACAATCATCCACTAAATTCATCTCGAAACCAAATGAGATGATCACCTGATGAAATTTGAAATACCATTGTCGAGACGCTTGTTTGAGCCCATAGATGGATTTTTTAAGTTTGCAAACCATATTCTTTGGATCTCCTGATACAAAGTTTTCTGGTTGCACCATATAAATTGTCTCATCAATGTTACCATTGAGAAACGCTGTCTTTACATTCATCTGATGTAACTCAAGATCGAAATGTGCCACTAATGCCATGATAATTCTAAAAGAATCCTTTGAAGAGACTGGAGAGAAGGTTTCTTTATAGTCGATACCTTCTTTTTGTGTAAATCCCTTAGCGACAAGGCGAGCTTTGAATCTTTCCACATTGCCTTTCGAATCCCTTTTAATTTTAAATATCCATTTACAACCAATGGGTTTCGCACCTTCTGGCAATGGGACAAGATCCCAAACATCATTGTCCTTCATGGATTTAATCTCCTCATTCATGGCATCGATCCACTTTTGAGAATTTGAACTTTCTATGGCTTGACGGAAGTTGATTGGATCATCTTCCATCAATCCAATGTCATCCTCATGTTCTTGGAGAAAAATAATGTAATCATCTGGCACTGCACTTCTCCTTTCTCTAGTGGATCTTCTTAATGGCACTGGTTCTCGGAGAGGAAGAGTTTGTTCTTCTATAACAGTTTGTTCTTCGACATTGTCTTGATTTGTTATGTCATGATCTTGTTCAGGAATAGGGTCCAAAACAAGATCAATGACACCTGTGGGAATATTAATATATTCCTCTTTAAAGACAATGTCCCTTACTGTATTTTCTCCCCCAAACTCGACATCCTCAAAGAACCGAGCATTTCCTGTCTCAAAAATTGATTTGGCTGTGGGATCATAAAACTTGTAACCTCTGGATCTTTCTGAGTATCCAACAAAATAACAACTAATCGTTCTTGAGTCCAGCTTCTTTTCATTAGGCCTGTAAGGCCTTGCCTCAGCTGGACACCCCCAAACATGCATATGCTTTAAACTGGGCTTTTTCCCTGTCCAAAACTCATAAGGGGTTTTGATAGTTGCTTTAGTTGGAACTCTATTAAGGATATATGCTGCAGTCTTAAGTGCTTCACCCCAGAGTGACTCTGGTAAGGTAGAATGACATATCATACTCCTTACCATATCCTTAAGCGTTCTATTTCGTCTTTCAGCTACACCATTCATAGTGGGTGAAACCGGCATAGTGTACTGTGGAACGATACCGCATTCCTCTAGGTATTTAGCAAATGGTCCTGGATGTTGTTCACCTGAACCGTCATATCTACCATAGTACTCACCACCACGGTCAGATCTGACGCTTTTAATTCTTTTGTTGAGTTGATTCTCAACTTCAGCTTTAAAATTTTTGAACACGTCCAGTGACTGTGACTTTTCAGAAATGAGATATATGTAGCCATATCTTGAAAAATCGTCTATGAACGTTATAAAATATTGTTGACCATTCCATGCAGATGTAGGAAATGGTCCACAAATATCTGTATGTATAAGTTCTAAAACGTCTGAGGACCTATTGGCTTCAAATCTCCTTTGATTGGTTTGTTTCCCTTTTATACAGTTAATGCAATCATCAAAATCTGTAAAATTCAAGGGGCCGAGAATTTCATTTGACACAAGCCTTTCCATTCTCCGTTTGGAGATATGTCCCAATCTCTTGTGCCATAATGCAGCTGAATTCTCATTGGCTAATTTTCTTTTAACTCCTTTAGTACTCAAATGCAGAGATTCATTAAATGAGGTAATTGTGTCAATTAAATATAGATTATCGTAGTGCATTAAAGAACCAGAACCAACCAATTTTGAATCATGAAACAATTCAAATTTTCCATTTCCAAATGAACAAAAATAACCAAATTTGTCCAAAGCAGAAATAGAAATTAAATTCCGTCTAAAAGACGGTACAACAAATGTCTCATTGAGATCCAAATAAAATCCGGTCTTTAACAATAATCTAAAAACTCCAATTGCCTCAACTTGAACTGTTTTGCCATCGCCCACGTAGATATATCTTTCACTATCATTAGGCTTTCGGCAATTCAGGCAACCCTGCATAGACACACTGATGTGAGTTGTTGCACCAGAATCTAACCACCATGTGTGTCTAGGTACCGAAGTTAAATTAACCTCAGAACAAACCAAATTACTATATTTCATTGAAACAAGGCGTGTCAAGAGCGTACTAACTTCAGCCTTTTCGTTCTTGACAAACCTTTTTTCAATGTCCTGAAGGAACTCTTTAGCGGTTACAGTCGTTTCTGACATTGTTCCCCTGAATGCTTCTGGAACGGCCTTTTTAATGATCATCAGACACAAGCGATTTGATCTCTCCCACCTCTCATTATTTCTCTTTTCATCAGAGGTACTCTGATCTGTAAGAGGTGGGGGTGAATCATTCCTTAACGCAAGGTCGAGATCCATTACTCCAAGTACTATCAAGAGATTTTCTTTCCAGGACTTGAAATTTGTGCCATTCAGCATAGGAATATTATTGATATTGGAAGTAATATTTGTAAGATCATTCGCAACTGAACAGAAAACATAACATAATTAAAACAAGCTCACATAAATCAAAACAATAATAAATTTAAATAATGGCAGTCCCATCTCAAGATACCGATATTCCATTAATATTTCGTCTTTGGACAAAAATATTAACTTCTGAGTGATATCTTGGTGCAGTAATAAATACTGATAATAATAACATGTCGAAAATAAATTTTCCTTTGGGCCAATTTATAAATCACATGTAAAATCCAAATAATTATCACGTACTTATTACCACAAGTGCACATGTAATTTCATTGAATATTGACCTTCCTTTGGGCCGATCAATATTCATAAAATTACTAGTGCCCAACTAATTATATTTTAAAATAAATTAATTTCCATAATAGAGGTCACTTTGGTGGCATATTATTTCAATTAATTTATTCCAAAATATATATAATCATACCAATATTCAAATTTAAAATTATCTAAATTAAACAAAAAAATTTTAATCAAAGTCAACTTTGGTCAACTTTGGTCAAAACGTGGTCAAATATGGTCAAATCAATCAAATTAAATCATGACTTATTGGACCAAAGGTCCATATCCATAATTTGACCCACAATTAACATTTAAGCCCAAAAATTTTCTTGAAATCCATAAGTACTTTATAAGAAAAAACTACAAGAAATAGCGGAAGCGTACCTGAATCCATATTCATAAACTTGATACTTGAATTACCAGAGATTTGGGGTGGCCTTCCAGGTCAACAGGTATTCACCGATCCTTTGAGAGAGGCCTTTAGTTTCTCTCTGGTATCTTTCCTAACGATGGGATATCAGGGAAGGGTATTTTGTGGTATTACGAAATACGACAACTAAAATGATGCCTGTGACCTGGGGACCATAACCCTATTTATAGATAACATTCCTGTTACCTTTGGAGCCCTATTTCAGCCCATCATTGAAATATGAGCCCATAAGTTTCTACACATAAAAGGGCCCACATCCTATTAGATACATTAAACCCAAACTATATTTGATCACTTTAATTGGGTTTAACCTTAATTGACAGTTTGCAATACATAATTATTCACATATAAGTCCAATGTTGGATTAAGGATCCAACATTACGTACTTTACATTATCACTTGGTGATATTTGGATGAACGTTCAGAAGGCACATGTATCAACAATATCCACTTCAATATCATATCATGCTCTTTTTCCTATTTCCCCAAGCATCGATCAAATTTATAAACAAATTGATTGATTTCAAATGCCTCCAGTTACCAATAGAAAAGGGATATCAAACTACCTAGAGGCGAAAAGAATAGATAGCAATCTTTACCTATTTGCCCTGTTTTGGGCTTCCAAATGCCAAAAGCAAGCCTCCTTCGAGGTTTTCATTTTCTTTGTCCCAGCCTTTGGTGCATAAATCACAGCAATTAAGTTGGTTTCTCTCAACACTAAATCCATGAAAATTTCATCAACCTTAATTTGAAGAAAAATCAAGTAGAAATTCTAACAAAATATCATCACAAAACCAAATTTGCAAACAAACAAGAGGGAAAAAGAAATTTTTGAAAAGTTCGAGAACTATCAGACGATTTTTCAAAAGGAAATATTCAAGAACTATGAACATGAAAAACCTCAAAATATTAAGGCATACGATGAAGTTGAAGCAGCGTAAGAGGGGGAAAAATAATTTTTAGCAATAATCCGGACAAAAGTGAGCAGAGATACCCTATTTTTAGCAATAATTTATGCATTTTTTTCTGGATTGTTTTTCTTATTTATTCTTGACGTGTTTAACTCTTAATGCTTATGCAGAACACGATTATTCACGAAAAACTGAGTGAGGTCCGCTTTTCTTCTCTCTGCCATTTAATGCGTCCGAAATGTATATGCATATCATCGAAGAGCTACAAAGATCTTTTGGATGAATTATTTCCATCAGTGTTCCCTAAATCGTTATTTGCCATCTAATTGAGGTACATCAACTTGCATTACCCTTTGGTGTTGCTTATATGCAAATTTGCCAATTGCCTGTGCATCAGTTCAGTAATATATTTGAACCAGTATTTCATGTTTGCTGCTTATCGTCTTACGTGCATCTCAAATATTGTCACAGAAGATGAACGATCTTAGAAAGGACTCAACTTTGCTCCACAAATTAGTTGGTTTTGAGGTGATTTTGTCTAAAGATGCAAAGCATCCAAATGATCCTGTCACAGGATACTTCATACAAGCACAAGACACTCAACTGCTCGTTTCAAGATTGCCACAATTATATTAAATTGGAAGTATAATGTCTACAAACACAGCGTTACATTGTAGGCTTGAGTAGTATTGCATGATTTTACAGCATTGGTGTGTGTTGTACTATTAAATGTGTGTTCTGCAATACACTGATGATTAAACTTTTCTTTTTTTTTCTTTTTGTAAAAGATTAATCTATAAAAGGTGTACTACTGATAACTTGATGATGATTAGACTTTAGAGAGGGACTATCTTTAGGTGCTTTGAAGCGCTTATAAGATTGGTGGTAACCATTCTTGTTTATAGTAAAACGGGAATGACTTCTCTGATAATGATATCCTCCTCTTTAGCTTCCCTTATAATCTCTCTGCCTTAGTGTGGGAAACTATGGAACATATGGCGCTAGTAATTCTTTTTTTTTTGGATAAAAAAGGTCATTTCATTCAAATAAATTTGCACTAATGACAGAAAATACATTAAACAAATATGACACGGATACATATAGAGTTGAAATCAATAAATATAACAGATCTATATGTTAGTAATTCTTAGTCATAGCATGATGAAATCAGATCATTCTTGGAATCTAAATCCACCGCATTGCTGCCCTTATGAATGATTTCAATCGCTTCGCAGTCATTTTGAGACTCGGAGTTCTCTTCAATTTCATAAATTAATCATGAAAATAACCTCTCAAGAAAGTTAAATCCAACTCTAATTAATAGGATTTCAACGTGTTTGCCTGAAAATTAAACTAACAACAACGCTAATTAATTCTGCTAAAAACTAAACAACGCTAATTAATTCCGCTAAAAACTAAGTAAAGTCCAACAAAAATTCAATTCTAAATCCAATGCCACCACATTAAGGCACTTGCAATTATATAATTAGTGTGCTGTTGCATCTTTTTGGACATTATGTGTTCATGTTATGCACTTAGGAGGAGCATTAATAGACAAATCATATTAAATTGAAATTAGAGTTTCAGCAACAACAAAAGCAGCAAAAAATAAACACTCGTCTCCACACGTATATACCGTCACACAAAAACAATGGATATAATTATGAACTTTCAGAAAAACTGAAACCAGAACAAGAATTAGGGATTCAAACACTATTAAATCCTCTGAGCATTCCTTCAATTCAACATGCAATTTACATCAAATTGAAAAGGCGAAAACATAAAAATTCATTGAACTGGTCAAGAATTTTTAGTTATTAACCAAAAGAGTAAAACTTTTTTTTTTTAAACTTGAAAAGAGTAAGAAAAATCAATTTGATAGCAGCAGTTAACGTTTCGAAATATAAATTTAAACTTTCAAAGTCTAACCAGAAAGCATATACTCATGAACTTGTGAGTGCCTGCTGACTATTATGCTATTACAATTTCTGTTTAATGCGAAATAATGCAGAGAAAAGGAGAAAAGGATGATTCGGCTCAATTGCATAAACCTAGGAACGGCAGTCGAATGTAACTCAACCTGCTTTTTGTCGAAATAAACCTGGGATGCAGCATATACAAGCTTGAAGATTTCTTGTTACCTTCCATTGTCCTTTTCTTCAAAACCCAAGTAATTTTCTTCCAATCAGAATCAAATTTCTCTCGAACTCTAAGCTGTTCAGCAATTTTGATAAAAGAAAATGAAAGACAAAGTATGAGCCAAAAAGAGGCCACCATTAGATTTGAAGGCAGGTTCAGAACTCCAAGGGAAAGGGAACAGCCTGTAAAAGACATTTTTGTCCAAAAAATTTTTTGTTTTTCATGAATTACATTTTTCAATTATCTTTTTATTTTACGTATATCAAATCATTATAATTAAATTTTGTTTTTACAAAACTCCAGAAAATAACAATCCAAATGGCCCCTAAAATTCCACTTACCAAATTTTCAGCTCCACCTAAACTGACCACAAGCATTTTTTCATGTACAATGTATGTGCATGGGGAAAACACCCAAAAAAGATTTATGCCAACAATCCATCTCCGTTTTAAAATAAAAAATGGGAAAGATGGTGGGCAAGTGTAATATGGTGAAAAAGAATAGATGTTGCTCAACAAAATCAGATTGTTGTTGGAGGTCAAAGATTGTCACCGAAAACTTCAAATCCAGAAAGGCCCCAAAAGCAATATTCATCATGTAACATTGTAACTCTCTCATGTATAAGTTAACAAATGATAGCTTATGCCAAAAAAGAAAAAAAATCTTATGCATTTTTTTTTTCTTTTGAAGAGAAAAAAATGAAAAGCCAGGATTAGAATTTAGAATTCAAACATAATTAAGAGTTTTAATCATTGCTTACATTCAACAAGAGAAAAAAATGAAAAGCCAGGATTAGAATTTAGAATTCAAGCATAATTAAGAGTTTTAATCATTGCTTACATTCAACAAGCAATTTACATGAAAGTGACAAGGCCAAATGCCAAAAGAAAAAAAATTCATTAAACGGATAAAGAATTTTTAGTTATCATTGCTTACTGGATAAACTAATATGACTCATTCTTTAAAAAAAAAATTTTTTGTCGGGAAGTAGCCGTTAAGGTCTCAATATAGGAATTCAAAATTTTCACAATGTAACACATTTGCGAGCCTGTGCTGGCATTTTTGCGGGATCTCTGAATACAAATCATGAATTAGAAATATTTTTCATCAATTTCTTCCACTCTTAACTTATATCAGGTTAGGGCCAAAAAATAAAAAAATGGGATAATTTCAGAAACCTCCCCTGAGTTTTTTGATAATTTCATGTGGCTCCCTTAAGGTTTCAAAAATTACACCTACCTCCCTTACCCGTTTAAAATGACAATACTAACCTTAATATTTTAATAAAACTCTCTTGTTTCCATGTCTATACAAAGGATGGATTTTTATAATTTTTTCTTTTTCCTTCTTATTCATTTCTCTTATATTTCATTAGAAGTATAAAACAACTATTAATATTGTCACTAATATCTATTCAGGTCAAACGTTAAACTAGTATTTTTTATGACTTTTAATATTATCCAATTCTTTTATAGCTCTTTTTTTTATATCAAAATGAAGAATAAATCAACAATAATTAAAAACAAATGGCTCAAAATCACTACCAAACTATGGTAGTTCCATCACTAAACTAGTCCATAAACTTTTATTAAAAAAACTCCATAAATTTAAAAAACACAAGGTAATACTTTCTTCTCTATCTTAAAAAGAATCTATATTCCCAATAAAGCACTATAAAAAATAATTTATCATAGCAAAAGATTTATTGTTATAGTTAATTATTAAATAACAAATATTGGCATGACAAACTTGTGACTCCTATTTTTTATATAATTGTGTCAAATTACTTTACAATTGTTTAGAAGAATGAATTGAACTTTATAAGATAAAGGCATTTTAGGATATTTATTAAATTTTTGACCTTATTTTAAGGTTTGGTTAACAAAGTGTCAAATCAATGGAGGTAAGTGTAATTATAAAAATTCAAGGGAACTAAGTGAAATAGTCAGAAACCTCTCCCTAAAAAATTTATATAAATAGCATGACTAATTAAATTTGGTCTTGACTTTCAAGTATATTAAGGGATCCACTCATGCACCATTTACTCTTTCTCCCATCCCCAAACAATTCACATCTCCCTGAGCCCACCCGCTGCCGCCGCTGGTCATAGGTCTGCAGGTATTCATCCTCTTCTACTTGGGAATTTTTCTTAAGAGATTAATCACAAAAAAGAAATATCTAGTCTAGCATTGGATTGGTGCGAATGTCTCAATTTTATTTAAATGTTGCAGTTGAATTTCTTGATTTTTTGAGATTCCACCTCGATTGTACTTAGGTTGCCTGCATGCCATTCCCATTTGGTATGATTAGAATTGATTTTTAGAATTTTATCTTGATTGTTTAGGGGTTACAGACTTATATGACAAAATCCTAATTCAGTTAAGTTGTGCATGTATTGGATTTCGATTGAAATCCAATTCCCACTGTTTGAAATACATTTTTGCGCATGATTTTTTCATAGGATCTATTTATCTTCATCTGTTTGTGATTGTTTCTGCACATGATTTCTTATAGGATCTATTTATCTTCATCTGTTATGTTGATGTTTGTTATGTTGATCATTGTGGCAGAGAATCTTGTTTTGCTAAATTAAGACTCTTGTTTCATTTCTTCAAACACATTTTTTAAGCCAAGTTTTACTTGTTCATTTTTTTCCCTCCATTTTTTCCCCTGTCATCATGCTGTAATCTGTAACTGTACCTGTACTAGTATAAATCTTGGTGTTGTTTTGGGACTTTCACCGCAGAAGAATTGAAGAGGAGAAATAGAGGGATTTCTAAAGATCCTTGGTCGGAGAATAAATATTTTATTTGTTTATTTTGTCGAGCCTTTGAAAAATGCGGGAAAAAAGATCGTTAGTTTAAATTTGCGGATTTCCCAACTTTGCCCTTGCGGAACTATTGGAATATGGTGCAAAATAAAGGGAAAAACGAGTAACTTCTTTTCTTTTCACAGGCAAAATACCGAAAGGAACTTGAATTTGTTCTCTATCCTAAAGGACCTAAGCTCCCAAATAGATGAATTTTGATTAGATGGGAAGGGGAAATGAACAATTGACAAAACCAACAAATGAATAGTGGTATAGATTGACATCTAATGACGTAGTTTTTCTAATTTTTGAATGATCATAAATAATTGTAAAAAATCAGTTTACATTCTTGAAAAATGACTAGTGATAAGGGCGCAACCGATGTGTATAATTTAGTAACAATCATTTTTTATATGAAGGAATTTAATATAAAATTTTCATAAACAAAAAAAAAAGACTTTGATCTTTTAAAAGTTTTTTGAATGGAATTTTAATTAATTTGGTGGTTACAATATTTGTAAATGGTTATGGGTGAAAATTAGTGTGATGACATTGGTTGGTAATATGAGTAATATGTAATTAGATGGTAAAGTTATAATTTAATGATTGTGAAAAGTTAAAAATCTAAAAAGTGACAAAAAAAGTTTAGATAGTTTCGGCGTATACACGATTATCCTGTCGTAATTGCGCCATTCTATATTACTATCGACTAGATGTGGATAATTTTATTTTTTATAACACTTTTCTCGCTTGAATTTCAACTTTGCCTTTTTTTTTTTGAAGAAAAAAAAGTACATCTAATCTTGAATTTGAAGATCTTATTCTAACGTTATTCTTACTAATGCAGGAAGTGTTACTAAGGTTTCTTTTGATATTTGTCCATCATGGAACCAGGTAGTCTTTACGAATTCACTAAGTTCTTCAATCAGTACCGGTTCATTACCCTTAGACACGTACTGCTAATGGACTCTCATTAATTTCATTTTGTTGGTCATTGACAGGGAACGAGGTGCAACCTAAGACAACTCGAAAGGATGCCAACCTCAATCACTTCTCCCGACTGTCTGATTCAATCATTTATCACATCTATTCGTTTTTGCCCACCCGAGATGTTGCCGGTACCTCCATCCTGTCCAAATCCTGGTATCGTATTTGGACCCTTTATTCATTTGTTGTCTACCATTTTATCTGCACTATGTGGGGCCAGGACGAAGAACAAGAAGAAAAAGGAGTAGGACGGGTTCAAGAATGTGGTAGAGAGGTTCCTGGTCCAACGTTTGAATGTACTGGCAGCGGCAATAGAAAGGACGATTTCCTGTCAATGGCAGGAAAATTCATCAGACGGCGCTTTATAGAAAACTTAAATATACAGAGATTCCAATTGTACATTGACTTCCCTAAGATGGGCTCACTGGCTCGAAGATTGGATATATGGATTGATTATGCAATGATGAGGGCTGTGCCGGAGCTTGTTCTTCGCATTGACTGCTTAACCAGTGATACACATGTTGGTCATCGCATTAAAGCTTTATCAAGTCGTCAAAGGCTCCATTATGCTATACCTCAATTTGCTGTTGAAGCTAGGTGGCTAAAAATTTTGGGCTTGAGTGGTTGTAGATTTGCGACTTGTTTGGACATCAAACTTCCCCAGCTGCAGAGCCTTTCATTATGTCATTCCTGCTTTGATGATAAGTCTCTATTGGAAAGGTTTCTCCTTGGATGCCCACTGGTTGAGTATGTGAAGATATCATGCTGCAATTGGATGGACAAACTTCTCTCTGTCCCAAACTTACCTGAATTGAAGCATTTTGAGTGTTTGTTCTGCGATATGGTTGATATTATTCAAATCAATGCAGCGAAGCTTCGTACTTTCTCATTTGCGACATTGAAAGAAGTCAAAGAACTTTGGCCAATGACCATTGACTGGACAGCCTGTGCTACAGCACTGAGGGAGTTGAAAATATATGCGAATGGTGCCGCTGACATTGATATGTTAGAGACACCGATATCTCAGCTTCTCTTTCTTGAAACATTGGATATATGCGGCTGCAAAAGTTATGCGGGTTTCATGATCTCAAACCAAACTCTTAAGAGATTAATCTTTAGAGATTGCAGTCACATGTCAGCTACTCAACTTGATGCTCCAAAGTTAGAGTTGCTTGAATTCAACAACTGCGATAAACCTTTTCTTCCTTGCAATGCCTCGAATAAACTTCAGATTAACTTTAGTTTGTTCTTTAGAGGACATTCAATTGAGTGGCTTTTGCGATTGAAGTATTTTCTCAGGACGTTAAAGCATTGGGAAGATTTGAAACTTATCGTCTATCCTGAACATCAGGTACTACACTTCTTTCTTAACCACTTAGCTAAGGTTCTATGAATATTTTTTTTGTTGCTTTATTTGGTTTGTGAGTTTTATGTGATGCTATTCGACAATGGACGTAAAAATCTTGAAATTATGTACTCCCCTCCTTTTTAATTAATTGAGCAAAATAAACTAAAAAAATGAGCAAGGACGTGGGTTTTTACACCCTACCCTTTTCTCTATTCTCTGTGCATGCGTTTCTGAGTTTCAATTCTTTTGCAGACGAAGATTACGGATGAGCTACCAGTCGAGGTTTGGTCTTCTATCCATCATCCAGTTCATTAAATATTCTTTTGAATCTATAATCTCCCCTTTAATTTTTGTTTTCAAACTATACTTCCTAATGGGATTATTCTTGTGCAGGACATGGCTATTCATGACAGACTAAGTAAGGTAAGCTGTTCTTACCTTTTAGTATATAAATTTAGTGATACCCTCTTTATCGATGTATTCAAACTGCAATCATGTGGACGTATGATTTGTAGCATGCAAATTAAATAACTTTTGTGCACATTAAAAATATTGTTTGATTGCATAGCATATTTACGCAGATTAACTCGACCAATGTACTAACCTTCCTTTGCTGATCATTTTCTTACCTATATGTCAGTTTGTACTAGAAAAGGCCAGGGAACTTAGCAGTAGTCCGGGCAAAAACCAGAGGCTAATCAGTTGCGAGCTGGATACCTCTGAAGCAGTTGACTATCCACTGGATCCAGGAGCTGAAGTCTTTAATGTGAAACACTCAAGTCCTGGCAGTAAGGCTTCTAAAATAACATTCATGTGGAAGTATGACGCTTCCCAACGGAGGTTTATACAGTAGTCCAAGTGCCATTTCTCCATGGCGATGGCAATTGATGTAAAGACTAATAGCCTGAAATAAAAGTTTGATCAAAAGTTGCTCATTAGTAATTTTTGGCACTCAAAACTTTGGCTTAGAATTTCTGGGATTTGAACTTCATTTTTCATCTTGTTTTGATGTTTCATCTTTAACTTGTGTATTTAAGTTTTTTGGATTGGTACAGCACTTTTCATATCTTTCTTTTGATGTTTCATATTTGACTTGCATATTTAGTCATAAGTAGAGGTGGCAATTTCCATCCATATCCATCTCACTCAAATAGTTTTGGATTACCGAAAAAATTTAGATGGACATTAATGGACATCCAAATAAAACCAATTGTCTTGATGGTTTTAAGTGGATAATCCACTCAATCCATCTAAATCCATTTAAGAAGGCAATGAGCAAACCAAGCATGTTTTGGTAGTACTACTGTTTCTTATGATGCTGAGTAAATACTCCGAGTCCAAGACACACTATTCAGCTCTTCCAACTCGCGCGGTCAAAGTTTTCTTCTCAATCAGCGTATTAATTCCAAATTTTTACGTGCTTTATTTATTGTCTTTTTCCATTTTTTCTGTTTTTATTCTTCTTTGTTATCAAAACTCATCCTATTAATTAACTTAGGAGTGTCATTTTAAGCTGCGTATTAGTTAAAGAAATTAGCTGTGTTAGTTAAATGAATTTTAAATAAAAAATTGGATATCCATCATCCATTTGCATCCAATCCATACACAATCATTTATTATATGTATTTAAATGGATTGGACCATTTATACGAAATCAATTATGATCCATATATCCATTTTGCCACTTCTAAATATAAGCACTTACAATTCTTCGTTTCAAAGTGGTATGTGTTGGTATTGATGGCTGAAAAGAAATAGTTTAACATTTGGGGATTAGCTGCAGTAAGGCATGCTTTGCTCCATAAGTACATACACTTGTCATATATTTTGTCCATCCTAACATTACTGTGCTACGGTACCATCAACTCAAGTTGTGGCATGGGCTGTAATTCATTTAGGTTTTGTCTAGAGCTTAGATGAGTCACCATTCTAAATTTTGCCTTGTACCTCGCCAACTTTGGTCATTGGCTCCAATTCCATGATCCCTAATTGCCCCTACTCAGGTTACTTTTAGGTTGGATGTCTGCGGCATGTGAATCTTTTGCATCTGTTGCTTATGTCTGTTTAAGGATATTTTGACATATCATACAAGAATTTTTACTACTATCACTATCAGGATGGAAATTTAATTTACAGGAGCCATGCAATAATGTTGGTTCCAGAGGCCAGTGCCTTATTATTCTTGTGCTTTACTTGCATATTATGAATTATCATACATACCGATTTTACATTTTGCTTACTAACTCTGGGTATTTTTCTTTTATTTTTTCCCTCTCCCCTGCATTTATAAAAGATGCTTCAATAAGGTAAAAAAAATATTTTTTTTATATCTGATAACAATTTTGACCTGGTAAGTTTTAATTACAAGTATTACTTGATTTTTGAGCAAATTCTACAATAAAAAAAAAGACATGAACAATCGTGATATGGTTGTTCATAAAAATAAAAATAATAAAATCTACTGATTTGTTATTTTTAACACATTTTGTCTAAAAAAAATAAGAGAAGAGAGAGGGAAAAAAAAAGAGGGGCAAGTCCATTTCTCATTGCTTCCCTCCTGTGCATTCTGTCCCAAGAAAACATGAAAACTTCCCCCATGGCTCCAACTAAAACACCCTCTATATGCAATGCCTCCTCCTCCTTCATCTTCTTCATTTTAATCCTCTTCTTCTCCATCCGCCACTCGTCTCTTGTTTATTCTCTTCCTCAAAAACAACAACAAAAAAATCAACACTTTCAAGTCCTTAGCTCGGCTGCCTTCATTCATAAAACTCTTCAACTCTTCTAAAAAACAACTCCTCCGTGCCCCACCACTACTGCCACCACCGCCACTGCTGCCAATTCATCCGTGTTCTCAGTTTCTCTCCATCCACGTATTTCTGTGGTGAAACCCCACCACCAAAACTATTCTGCAATCACAATATCCCGACTCGCCTCCGGCTCAGCTCAAGTCAACTCCATCAACTATGAGCTTCAACTCTCTATTTCTCAAACTATTCATCAAAGATTCATCCAACCCGAGGACCTGTAATACCCAGTAACCTCAGGGGAAAGCCAGGGAACCTTTGAGTACTTAGCTCGGGTCGGGTTGGGCTAACCCGTTAAAGAATTCTTCATGTCCATAGACACCGGAAGCGACGTTAGCTAGCTCCAGTGCCAGCCTTTGTGACTTTTGCCACCAACAGTTCGACCTGATTTTTAACCCGTCCGGATCATCCACTTTTAATACCCTATCATGCTCTTCCCGGCACTGTAATTCCCTTAATATCAACAGTTGCAGTGATGACATGTGTCATTGTTACGTGTCTTATGGGGATGGGTCATTTATGTACAGGGACTTTGACACGGAAACGGTGACATTTGGGAGGTCCGGTTCAGTTAGCAATGTTGCTGTCGGATGCGGGCACGATAATGAGGGGTAGTTTCTGGCGCAGTTGGTTTAACCGGGTTAAGAATTAGATCACTGTCATTTCCTTTACAAATTAAAGCAACATTGTTTTCGTATTGTCTCGTGGATATGGATTCCCATCCATCTTCAACTCTCAAGTTCAATTCAACTCCCTCTCATGACTCAATCATTATTTCAATGGTTCATAACCCGAAATTTGATATATATTTTTATGTAGATCTCGTGAGAATTAGTGCTAGGGAGACAAATTGCCGATTCAACCCTCGAATTTTCAGTTGGAAGTGACGGAACCGGAGGAGTTATGGTTGACTCGAGAATAGTAGTGACTCGGGCATATGAGTCCCTGCGTGACACATTTGCTAAGCATGCTAAGAACCTACATCCCATGAGTGGTTATTCTCTACTTGATACATGTTATGATTTGTCCTCTATCCCTGATGAAGTGAAGGTTTTTCATTTTGCTGGTGGGAAAACGTGGTCGTTGAAGTCGAAAAATTGCCTAATCCCAGTTGATTCCAAGGGTAAGTTATGCTTTGCTTTCGCTCCTTCAGACTCAATTTCCATCATTGGTAATATACAGCAGCAAGAGGCGCACATCAGTTATGATTTGGCAAAGAAACTAGTTGGTTTCAGCCCAGACAAATGCGAAGGCTATAAATAGCTGTTTATTAAAATTAAAATTCAGTTAGGATTTAATTCTAATAAAAATAGAATCTTAAATAACTTGGATTCTATTATTTATATGAATTGTACATTTATAATATAGTAGATTAAGAGTGATATTCAAAACGTTAAAGAGTTTAGATCCAGTCTTTATTTTTGTCAAATTAGTAAAGGGAATGTTAGCACGACGATGCACAGTATTTAGTGTCGATGTGTGTTTATTTCAAAGAAGGGTTTAAAATTATGGAATATTTGTGATAACTAATTTTACGGAAACGATAATTGTACTAATTTTTGATATACTGATAAATTGTACAATAGTGAATCTCATGTATACATTAATTAACCTAATACATGTACTGTTGATGTAATAAAGATTAAACCATCAAAGTTCTTTGAAAACAAGATAATAAAGTGTAAGTTTAGAACTTTCAAACGTACGTAACAGGTAACGTTGATCTCATCCATCCTTGGAACAAATTTCTAATGATCACGTGAAGAAGAAACTGAGGATTGAAGGGAAGAAAATATGTGGATTCTATCTCCTTTGTATAAGCGATTGCGACTTACCATGTTATTGATTCTTTTATGCAACTTTTTCATGCACGTTCCATCGACACAAAAGGTAATTGTTGATTTGATAATCACTATAGCTTAATAGACCGAACAAGAATGTAACGGACACTGGCTTTGGCCTACATCACAATGTCTGTTTCTCAAGGATTACACTGTATATTTTGATCTCTATTTAGATTATTCAAAACAAGACCGCAATCCAACCATAACCATATAGTTTTCGGTTTGGGAGTCATTTTCTTGTGTTGTGATGAGATGTTATATGGATTCTTGATCATTTTGTAACCATTCTCGTCATTTTATTGCATGGAGAGTAATGGTGGTTATAATTAAAGCACAACCTGGCTATTGTAAACTTGTATCCCTTTCCATCGATTTGCTTTCCCTTTTGCTATCAAATGCTATTGATTTTCAGTGGATATTCAACTTGCTGGAGTAGACGAGCCTGGCTAAATCGGGTCTTGGTTCACAAAATATTGGCCACTTTTATGTAATTAAAGGTCAGAAAATTAGTCAAAAAAGTTCAAGATATTAAGCCATTGTGTCCGTTCAAACATAAGGAGGTAGGTAGGCATGTCAATGGATAGGATTTGGATTGGATCTCTTTGATTTAAATCCAAACCTATTAAATTTAATTACACCCAAACCCAGATTTTGAAACTCTTATGGGTTTGAAAAATAAATCCGAACCCAGATCCTCGTGAGTTTAGGTACCTAATGGATATTTGTAGGTACGGAGATAGAGACACGCAATAGATAGGTGAAATTAGATGGTGTTTTCTTAGATTAAGAGCATATTATTTAATCTAATAATCATGAAGTCTTGCTATATTCTATCCAATAGTCATAGAATATTAGATTATCATATATATATATATATATGTATACATAATTTGTTTATATATGGCTCTAGATAAGGTCTAATTTGGAATTGAATTTGAATATAAATCATAGAATATGAGATCCAATCCAAATCCAAGACTTTCTTATCTACAGATAGAATTTGGGTTTGGGTGAGATCTAAATTAGAGAAATTAAACCCAGATCGTATTCAAATACATTGGATCTATTTTGGATCTGGGTAAGATTCGGCCTATTAACATGTTTAGAGGTGAGTATTAATTAAGTTAATTTTGAGTTGTGAATGCCTTTTGACCCTATTTTATTTTGGAGTTGGATTGATTAATGCTGAGTGTTTGATTGCCTACAAATTGAGGGCCGGAGCTGGACCAAATGATGGACTACGATGCATACCCACGTCATTTATGAACAGTTCCTTCTTCATCTTAAGCTCTATTTGATAACTCAATTTAACACTTAATTAGATTTCAATATATTCAAACTGTTTCATAACAAAAAAATTGGACATCTGAATTAATTAAGTGGCATTGAATTTTCTAGACAAAACTTACTCTCAAAATTAAGTGATAAACTATTCACTTATCATTGAATGTAATATGCACTCAAATGTATTATATTCAATATTTAATAATTCAATAATTTAATGTATTCAGACTTTAGATTTCAGATTTCAGACTTCAATTTTATAAAACGCAACCTTAGTCTGATTCCATCCACCAATTCCTTCATAACTTAAATGAAAGATTTGAGAATCCACCAGAGCCGTTGAGTCCTTTATTGGGGATGGATGTCATGGGCGTGATTATTTCTACATTTGTAGCTATTCAATTTAAATGGGACCTACATTTCTTGTAGTTTGTATTAAGGACCCATGGACAATGACGGAGCTAAGGAGGGGCTGATGGGCCAAAACTCCCCCTAAGTTTTAAAAATTTTAATTTATAATATATAAATATATATGTAAAATAAAGTTGATCTCCCTAATTTTTTATAATTTTAATTTTTATTATAAGAGTTTATATATATATACTTACAATTAAAGTTAATATTTAATTTTTTTAGATATCATATATTTAAATGGATAAAAATTATTTTAAATATAGCATATTAAGAAAATTTTGACCTCTAAAAAAAAATCCCGGCTCCATCGCTACCTATGGATTTCAAACCTTTACTATATGCTGTCTCATCGTTACGCGAGCTGAGTGTTAGAAAGGTCGCCCGCCCCCAAAGACCACATGCGTTCCGCGGTATTTCTCTGGGATCTCTAGTAAGCGTCAGAAGGGGATTATTCGTAAACTTTAACTCTACTATGCAAAGAAGCACAGGTCCCTAGACTACCAGGATATTTTGATTTTTTTAATTTAATATATCATTCCCTTGATGAAATCATATTGAATAAGTTATGGCATATAGATTATTACTTGGTTAAATAATTGACAAAACAAAATAATGACGTTGGTTTTTTCTTGTTAAAGTTGCCTTCTATGTGTGCTCTCCTACATTTAAATTCACATAATTTCTTCCAACAAGAAACTAATATTTATACTCCCTCCATCTCATTTTTGACAGACTTATTTTCTTTTTACATCCATCTCAAATTATAATCCAATCTTCAATTGAAAAATGTTGATGTAGTTAATTTGTAAAAATGCCCTAAACTTGTTTTCCTTCTTTGATAAACTTGTTTTCCTTCTTCATACGTCTTAAATTGTAGTCCACTTTTCAATTGATGAATGTATATATATAGTTAATTTGTAATTTCTCTAAAATATACTTATTTAATGTATGTTATTATTGAATATAACCTAATTTATTTACTGTAAAGCTAATTAATCATTAATCATACTCTATTTAATTTATTAGCCATACCCCATTTAATAGAAGGATATTTTAGGAAACAGTATTTAACTCTCATGATTAGGACCCATAGGCTCCGCCTAGCAATTAAGAGCCTTGATGCCCACAAAGTTACCAGAAAATATTTTAGAATTAAGCATTGGGCAGGGGCCGCGCGAACGCAGGCCCCCGCTACAACAAATTATGACGCAGGCTCAACCAACTTGGGCTGACCTTAGGCAGGCACCCCTCCCAAGTGCAATGGAGGTCACCAACCTAGGCCATGGGCTTCTTGATCACCCATTGACCCCGTCCAGGTAAGTATGTTTCCAAGTAGCTTCCACGGATATTTAAGTATACGTTACAAGGCTTGCTGTCTCCTGTGTGTCCCGATGTGGGACGATGCTTTCGTCAATGCTTTTGTCATTCTATT